>NC_070629.1:17292353-17509853 GCF_947347685.1 Pleuronectes platessa | reverse complement strand
ATATCCAACACACACACACACACACACGCTAACGCTCGCATGTGCCTGGTAGAAAACCGGTCTGTTTGGACGGGACACACAATGAGAGGGTTATGTTAGCCGTCCCCGATCCCTCGACCCCCCCCCCCCCCCACACACACACACACACACCAACAACAACAACAAAACAACACACAAACAAAAATTCTGAGGGGACGTTTGTCGACAGGCACGCCACTCTGGGACATAAAAAAGGCATTGTTAACAAACCCTCCCAGCTCCACAAACAAGAGCCACTGATTCCCTAACAATACAAGCCCCTGGATGCACTCACCCACCAGCTCTGCACAACCTCACACCAGCACAATAAATAACCTGCACAACAAAAGGCCATTGTCTGTAAAAGCCTACAGTTTAGGCATTATTGCCATGATATACAGTGTTGGAATAACATATTGGCAGCTGAGCCTTATATATACGATGCATCATGCCGGCGTTATTGGGGCTTATACAGACTCGCATGCAGTCATATTTATAAGAGCTTTCTGTGCAGATGGGAGGCATCTTGGCAAAAACACTCAGCTGTTAGCTTTCCATATTCCAGTCAGCTTCAATAGCTTCACCCATGGGATGAAGGGTGAGGAATGTCTGGCAGTCCAATAGCAGCGAGTCGTCTGTCATCTCTAATCAAAACATGCCTGCCTAGACTAATGTCAACCCTGTAATAGCAATAAGGACTAATTGACTTCACAGCCAACTGCTGCATCTTTGTGCCGGGCTAGGTTTCATCAATGGCAAATAACAGGCTAACAAAGCGCTGAGCCATTATGGCTATTTGGCAACCGCATGCAGAACGTGGAGAATGCAAAGAGCTGAGGTCAAGCAAATATAAAATTTTGATATAATGTTTTACCGAGGCAGGTCTGAGTTTAAACCTTGGATGGATGTGTTCCAAATGCTGGAATGAGGGGCGTTGAAGGTCTTATGAATACTTGAGGATATTATGCGGAATTAAACCATATGTTTTCAGCCACTACATGAGCTGCATACTACCAGTGAAGTTTGGATGGGCTGGAGATGACCTGTCAGGTAGAATTTAGTTAACGCTGTTAGATACAAGTGGTGGTTAAAGTGGCCACATTGACCATTTACAGGGTAATAACTTTGATTTGGGGATCTACAAGGATAAGCTTAGCTGCAATGTCATGTTCAAAATATGCATTTGTCTCACACAGTATGCTGCTTCTTCACCTCTTCACACCTTCTGGCTGAAATACTTTGTTTGGGTATTGGCCGGCCTCCCGAAGAGCCATTTCTGCTCTCATTAATAAGCTGGCCAAATCTTCTGTGATTGGTCAATTGCTTAGAGCATGTGTTACCTACAGGCTCCATGATCAGCTGTAAACACAGCTGTAGCCATGGTAGCAATGGCGTATGTGCTGATGCGCAAATTCTGGCCAAACTCTCCGGAAGGCTGGTGTGATAGGTGGTGACGCAGAATCTGCACGGAAAAAAGTCAGGAATGCAAAGAAGCCGTTTCAGGCAACTGGGAGGAGTAGGAGGGAAGGACTCCCTGTGCCTCTGACTTTGGCTTTTTTACGTGCACAAAAAGGTTCTGACACACTACAGAAAAGGACCAAACAGAATGAAATGGGCACTTTAAGGTGGATTGTGCCCTTAGGTGCATTTAGAGTCTGTGTTTGTCTATTCTGGTGAGAGAGACAGGATCGTTCCTGCAGTTCGGCTCTCACCTGGTTCTGCTCTTTGCACAAGCACCGGGGACTCATAACCCACTCTGCTCCCTTGTGAGATTTCGGAATAAAAGAAATGCCCTCAAATACTGTGGGAGGCGTGTAACTCTACTACCACGGCCACGCAGGTCAGTGAGGAAAACAATGCACCGTCCACTGCAGTTCTCGGAAACAACCAGAGCCTCCACTTCTCAGAAGCACTGGTTACGTAAGGTTCTAAATTCTGCTCTCTTTACACCTACACTACAGGTGAACAGTGCAGAGAGGCAACAGTGAGCTGAGGCCTGATTTCTGACTTTGACACCACCTGGTCACATGACATTTACATCTGATGTGGTATTTTAAATTAAATAAATGTTTCACTTATATCACAGAGCCTATCACAAATGGTGGTAGCAGAGGCTTTGAGTGCTGAGTTTATTGAAATGTAGCTGTAGCATGTTTAATTAAAAAGTAATTCAGATTTAATAGCAACACAACTATAGAGCAAGCTATCTGTGTGGCAACCACAAGTCTACAGCCCTTAACAGATAAGAACTCAGGAAAATGTCCAGACAATAGTGTCCAGACCTTCTCATGAATGAAGTGATGAAAGGATAAAGATGAATGCAGCAGGAGACTCTCCGGGTTACACGCGTTCACAACAACAAGACAGTTCCCGGGGCGGTCAGGTGAGAGGTGGCGTCTGGGTAGAGCATGCAGGAGGCAGGACGTACTGTATAAACCTTGTTGAGCGAAATTGTGTGTTTTTGTTTACAGCGCATTGACAAGGACGTCGACCCTTAGCCCCAAAAGCTCTCAAATCTTATCGTATTTCTAAGTTGGCATCTTCGTCTGCATTTCCTACATGCACGGCTCCTCTTCCTCAACCTCAGATATTTGTATTCTTTTTGGTTTTTGCAGTTTTGCGGTGGTTACATGTGCCTCCTGTGAACTAACCCGCAACCTGAAACCCATCTCATGCCTGCGTTCACACTCGGAGAATCCCTCGGCTCAATCTGTTTGTTTCCTGCACTGCACAACCAAGGTGCTCTTACAACACGCCTGAGTCTTTGTGCTCCCGCTGATGCCAGCGAGGGACTGTGAGCAATGAGAGCTTGGCTTAAGATTGTCAGACAAACCGCAGGGGAAACACATCCTCTCCTCCTCTTATTGCCACAGCCTTTGTTGTATTGTTTTGCACAGTAGCAGCATCAGTTGTCATCTAATACTTTCACACAGAAACCCCTGCGAACACTGTGACACGCTGAACAGATGTGACGGGTAGAGCTGTGGAGTTCATCCCAGATGTTGATCACAGATACGCAGCCGCATTAAAAACTAAATTCCGCTCTTTGAAAAAAACAACAACCATTTTCCGATTTTTTTCCCCCTGCAGCAGATGCCGCCTCGCCAGGCAGGACTTCGGAACATAAATCACAAACCCTCCAAACTCGCTTCAGCCAAATGTGAAAAATTAGCGGTACTTTCTTGGTTTTCATGCTAGGATTTATATTTTCTGAGTAAACCTTATTACACACCATTTGTTAAGCATTGTTGATATTGCAAAAATTTCTTATCCAAATGTGACACAATCCTTTATTGTCCTCGACAGGTCCATTCACAGCTTAACGCAACAACAATAAAACAAGGGCTCCTTTTTTCCTCTACCCATCCTGTGGTGGCTCACTTGAATATTCAAACAGTGTTCATTGTCTTTTTGTGTTTTGTTCATTGTTTGTTGTGCTGTCATTCCTCTGCTTGGCTCCTGAACTTCAAAGAAAGGCTTATGTCAATTTATGATGAAATGGAGTGAGCAGGCGAGGGAGGAAAGAGGGAGAGAGCGAGCAGCAGAAAACCTTCACGCTAAATGGCCCTGCCTCGAAATGTATGCTTATTAATGGGTGTTCAATAAATCAATGGAATATAATTAAATTCAAACAATGTGATTTCTTCTCTCACTTGCCGAAGCCCGACTCCGAGCATCGCTCTCTGCGGGGCCTAAGGTGACCCCAATTCCCATGGTCCAAAGGACAACGCTGCCGTCTCTCACTGGAGGGTGTCACAGATCCAATAGTCAGTCATGCATAACATTAGTGTGTTGTGAAGCCCACGAGGCAATCAAATAGTGCACCGTCGAAATGTTGACACTGATCTCATTTGATATATTTGAAGTGTGACAAAGTCATTTTTGCTCTGCTGGATGTTAAGAAGTATAAAAGGCGAGGATGACACAACTGCTCACAGCTAAGCTAGCTGGGGAGGAAGCAGACATTTTTCTCTGCATATTTTCCTCCTCGCTGCGGTTTCCATCGATGAGACTCGGCAGCCTCTCCTCTCCCTCGGTAATGTGTGCTATCCAGCTGTTGTCTTCCCGCTCCCTCTTGAAGCCGGCCCTGACCGTGCCAGCACAGGGACTCCAGTTGGACGGAGTGGGAGGTGAGCCTGCGGTTGGTAATCACCTGCTGGCTAAAGGCACAGATGGCACAAACACCGGCAAGATGTTTGTGCAGCAGCAATCCAAGAAGTCTTCCTGACAGGCTGACAGACAAAAACACAGAAACCTGAGAAGCCCACAGCGAGCTGAGGGATTACCGCGTGCAGATCTGGGATGCAGGAACCCTGGCAACCCGGCAGCGAGAGAGAGAGAGAGAGAGCTACCCAAAGTGCAAAGTGTTAAAGCATCGATCTCTTGTGTTCACGGGCAAGGTCTTGGTGTCACTCAACGATTGGTGAAAGTGAAAAAGTGGGCAGGCCGTAATGATTTCAAATGGTCGAGGCTTTCCATGACAAAAGCCAACCTGATAAGGGCTCCTGTTATCAGTCAGCCAGTCCAGCCATGGATAGAATTGAGAAGCGAGGTCATCGCGAAGATAACGGCGAATGCAGAGCTTTGATTATCTCCTTCCTCCCAAGGATTTTGGATACCTTTTCGTCGCTCCTATGATTTATTGGGTAGAACAAAGACTTGCATGCTGTTACAGGTCTCAGAACTACGCCTCAAGGAGAACACGGCTGGTGTGCACCTGTTAAGATTTATTCTTGAGCCGCCATGACTTTGAATCTCCCGACACACCGACGGAGCCAGTCGATTTAAGTTTCCACCAGGATTAACAGAAGATAGACGCTGATGTACATGTATTTATTAAGAAACAGTTTGAGTGAATGTGCAACTGTCACTGAAATCAGGTGCAAAGCCTGTTTGCTTTTCTCTCTGAGCTCCAGATGAAGGAAGTTTGGCGAAAGTCATTTAGTTTATTGATGTTGCTTGCTGATTTTTTTATTTATTTTTTATCCTCGCCAAGTCTACCGACACTTCAACCACATCAGAGTAAAAATACCCCGGAGACATCCCTCTTCCTGAAGACCCCCCCGACAGATGAGCTCCTTCTGCTCCGTGTTACTGCTCGGTGCCTTGGTTTGTCCTTCACAAGAGACAGGTAATACTGCCAAGACCCAGTAATTAGTGCAGATGGAGACTGTAATACTCTCTTCCCCTCCCTGCAGAAATGCCAAGAGAGGCAATCTATAAATTCCTGCATATTAATGCAATTTAAAACCACTCCAGACACCTTGCTGAAGGCAGGTGATAAAAAGGTGAAAGGCACACAGCTGCTGATATGTCAGTGACATCAGTCCTGTCTCAGCAAGTCGCTCATCAGACACACACACACCAAAATAACTTGATAATTTATCTCTTTTCCAGTAAATGCTTTCCCAAATCCATACCTTAGGCCGTACAACCGGGCCTCTATCAATAATTAAATGGTAATCTGAAATCCCATTTTAGTTGGGTCATCTTTCTGCGCCATTGTCCCTGCTTCTCCTCTTCCTCCATCTATTTTTTCCCCCTCTTTC
Source organism: Pleuronectes platessa (assembly GCF_947347685.1). NCBI lineage: Eukaryota > Metazoa > Chordata > Actinopteri > Pleuronectiformes > Pleuronectidae > Pleuronectes > Pleuronectes platessa. The sequence continues at coordinate 17,504,286 of NC_070629.1, read as the reverse complement.
TGTAAGATCTAGTTAGAGATTCCATTAGCATGAGAAAGCAGGCTGGTAATTGTCTTCACCCTACTGAGTGATCCCTGGATAGAGGATTAGGCGGAGAGAAAGCCCCGTTTCAACTCGGAGCACAGATGCTGCCCACAGCTATACCCACTCCAGATTAGATTAGACTGCACAGGGATGAAACTGACTGGAAACTTCAAGCCACGCTAAACATGAACTGTGGACAGGAGGTTAAAAACAATAAACTTTAGTTCACCTTTCACCGCCAACTGTGACCCCCTTTCTTTTCCTTTTTTCCAGGGAAAAATTATTTTAAATCTACTAATATGCTTTCCTGCTGAAATCAGGTCTTGGGGGAGGCAGCTTACATTCTCTCTCTCTCTCTCTCTCTCTCTCTCTCTCTGAAATACACAAAGTATTTAGAGCTGAATCTCCCTAAATCATCCCCCTGGGCCACCCTGTCCGTCACTAATCTGCACGCCACCGCCCCCTCATATGGAGGTGTCACATTTCTGGCACTCCTCGGTGGGATAAGCACTTCAAACACAACAGCTTCTCCTCTTGACCTTTCCATGATGATGATCGATTAAGCTCATTGGATTAATTCCATAAACACGCAACCATTACATCAAAAAGGCAAGGAATATACCTCCGAGGCAGAACTTGAAATCCACATAAGCTTCAAGAGGGTTTTGCTTTTTCAATCCCCTTCTTGCAGCGCATTAATAGGCACGGAGCCTTTTCCGAAGCTGTTTAGGTATCTGAATCACCTCAGTTCTCCCTTCCAGTAATTATCGAGGTGAATTGAAGTGAAGTGAAGTGAAGAGCAATGACAACAGAGAGAAATTCAACCGCTATCAGTACTCCATAAAACCTGCCATGCAGAAAAACTGTTTAGCTCGCTCCCCTGCCCGGGTGCAGCATTAAACTGGCAACAAAACAAGTGAAAAGTTTGCAAGTCAAACAAAGCAAATATGGTTGTTTATGCTTTAAAAAAAAAAAAATAGCAGAACACACTGCAGAGAGTCAGACAGGGACGACTCGACCCGGCTCTTCACCTGTTCAGGGAGCTCTGTGGGGTAGAGCAGGGAGCACTGAGGCCAAGGTCTGCGTCTTGCTTGCTGCATGAGCCATTAAGTTACAACACAGCAGGCTTTCTCTTTTCATGCTTGAACACCTTCTACATGCTTTCAGCAAGGACAAGACTAAATCATCTAAAGTGAAACACCAGGGAGCAGAAACCCAAGAGGACAGCAGAGCATTTCAACACCGGAATGCTTTTAAAACACAACAAATCGCGTGTCACTTCCAATCCCGTTTGTGGAAGTTTAAACAGGAAATCTAAAAACCAGTTTCATTTCAATGGGAAAAATGGGATATCTCCCTTCAGGGAGCCCAACTGGACTCCTCCTGTTTGTGATCACAGTGGCCAGCGAGCTCTGCTGCAGCTCTGAGGGACTCCTGCTCTATGGTAATCATATCCTATTTGAATAATGAGGCAGTACCACCACTCCTGCTGCCCGTTCCCCCAGCATCCTTGACTGGAGTCTTTGATAGACACTAATTCCAGCTCCATCTATAAAGCTCCTCTCATGCATTTTTAATAGATTCTATTACTTTAGGATTAAATTATAAAAGACTGTCCTCCTTAAATTTTTAATAGTTTGCATAATTGGTATCAGGGCCTGAATGCGAACCATAAAAACCCAGTTTGTAGTGGACTGAGCAAGACAAAAACCACAGGACAGCAAAACTGACACACGGGGAACGACACTATCGCAGGACAGCACGTATCCGTACATGCACATGCATTGCTCCGTTGCTCTGGAGAATAAGGTGGTGTGACCTCGGTGCTGTGAATGACGGGGACAATAAGGTCAGGGACCATGAGAGCTGCTTTTCACAGCTGAGCTACTGGAGGAGACAGAGGCAGGACGAGTCACCTGATGGAAACAGGAGACACGAACCAGGTGTCCACAGACACCTGCTGCCACTAATACCACAGCAGTCACCGGGGCAAACAGCAAAAACTACTTAGTGGATGTACAGCTTCCCTTTGTCCCCACAGTCACTGATAACTGTGTTCAGTCAGCTTAAATGGAAATGTATTTCCCCTCTGTGTTCGCACTTCCTGGCAGATCAGCCATGAGTTAAATGTCATCTGCACCCGCTCACTCTCTCTGCATCTCCCGCTCGGCTCTATCCAATAACAGACAGAGCGTACAGGAGAGCAAATGTGTCTGAGGCATCTCCTGTAAACTAGAACCCCCTTAGAAATCTATGCACGTCACCATCCCCCAAATTAGCACCGCAGGGACACCCCCCTCACCGCCCCCGCCTGCTGGCGGCAGCTCTTTGGCATATCTGTACCGGGGAAAATATTTCACACTGTATGAATTATTAAGTGTGGGGCCAGTGCTAAGCAGTGTGGAGATAGACCAGTTATTCACAGCTCTATTGGGACGGATGCGTCGGGAACCCGGGCCGCTCGCCTATCAGATCGTTTGTCATGAGCGATAGACAATTTACAATGAGAGAATTTTTCAATTTATTCATTCTGCTGTCACTGCAGTTTTCTACCTCCACTCATTCCACTCAACAACCCCCCTCCTCCTTTAACTCTGTCTCGTCTGGTGCGGGGGCTCCACGCCTGCACCCACCGCCTGCTTCTCTGTCTGATACCGACTGACTTTTCTTCAGCCTAAGGAGAAAGGTGGCAGTGAAATACATGTGCAGGAGACATGAGGAGAGCAATCCAGGAGCTTTAATCATCTTCACTTCTGGAAAGGTGCATGTGTTGGGGACAACCTGTCACAGCTGAGGGGTTCAGGCCCCAGAAGTGACTGTGGCTCTGCGATAAAGGAAAGGAACAGGAAACGAGGGGATGAGGGGGCTTGATTGTGCCTCTTCAGGACTAAGCTCCTGGCTAGAGTGTGACCCCCCATTACTTTCAAACAAAAGAACAATAACTGAATTAAACTGCAGCTGACTTTATACTGTCAGAGGCAGAGAGAAAAGAAGAGTCTAAAAGCCTAAACATGATCAATATCGTAAGTACAACTACTTCGACCTGCACTGGAATAAAATAATGGGTTTCAACAAGAAAAATCATCTTTTGGTTGATGGGAGTTTTATTCAAGAGAAAGAAAAGGGTCCCAGAGGGAATGGCTTATTTCCACCTGAGAGAAAATACTAAATAACAACAAGCATGTAGATAAAAACAATATCTGGCAGACTGGAATTTAGACATTAATGACTGAAGGCGAAGCAACTCTCAAAACAGCCACAGATTTAGGTTTTTCACCGTTTCCCTCTGTTTAATAGGACGATCCACAGAACAGACTGGCCTCAAAAACCCTGAAACAGAGCTCCACCATCAAGAGACCAAACGTGGATTGTGTCATAGGGATTTTTTTAATTATAAGCTATAAAATTACATCAGCAGCTTTGTTGATCTGAATCCTCAGCAGCAGCAGTTTGACCTGAACAGCAGCCCAGAGTGCTTCTCTATCGGTTGTGTCTTTTGAAAGCATGATGCAGAAGGATTGCACTGAATAGGCCTTGATTTGAAAGGCAGAGATGTTAGATAAATCCTGATGATGCATTCTTATACTCAAATACCCACAGCCCCTCCACACACACACACACACACACACACACACACACACATGAAAACACAGACACACAGTGCCAACAATCCCACTGAGGGCAGCATTTGTTTGGGGACAAGGTGACCCTGTTGCCTAGGGGCCTGTGAACAGGCACAATGAAAGCCTCTCATCCTGCACAAACCCAGCCGGCTGTGTTGGGCTGACGGCGGGTGGAGGGGAGAGGGGAGCAGGGTGGGCTGTGAGGGGCATCACAACGCCCTGCCACTGCAGTTTTTAAACCCTATTCAGGAAGCCCCCTGAGATAGCTCCTTTCACACCCTGCACAGACGGAGCAAAATCCCCGCTTGTAACCCAGAGTCACGCAGTCAACAGATGGAGCCGCTATTGAGTGAAGGATCGCGCCGACTGGGGCGGCTCCCCATCCATCCCCGCTGGAAACAATGGGGCAGCAGGTCAAGAGTGCTGTCTCTCAGAGGAGGGGTCAGGGAGGAGGGGCGTGCTCCGACACAGTCGAGCTATGCGAGCGCTTTGAAAGCAAAGGGACTGGGAGAGAATCTGCTTTGGATGATGGGCAGAGAGGGGGGGGGGGGGACTCATGGCTGGTTGCAGGGGATCACGCTCAGGTGGAGGGGTGTTAGCATGTGAATCTGGGGCAGAGGCGTTTGTGTTTAACCTGCAACCAAGATCAAAAACACATCCCAGCGCATACAGTACACACGTTGAGAGGAAACACAGAGCTGCAGTTTAGCACACGTTTAAAGGGCCAACTGAACTGAACTCACTCATCTTTGTGCACAGAAAAAACTGCATAAAGCACAGAGAACTTCACTGTGGATATAAAGCACTGCAGCGATGCTATACACACAGAGAGCAGAGAAAACCTTCACCACTGCAAAACACATGCAGCGCCCTGAGGACATTTTTTCATATAATACTGAAGTGGACAAACTTAAAACCGGTGTCAACTATCAGAAAACTAGGCCAAAATTCTGTCAAGTTAATGAATCACATGATTAAAATAACAAATGCGTCGCCTCGACATTTCTTTATTGTTCAAACTATCAATATTCTCCGAGCAGCAGAAGCAGCATGAGAGATTACAGTGAAGTGCCCGACTAAAGCCAATACAAAAAGTGGAGTTATATTGTTCTGAAGTCCTTATAAATGGATTGGCTACACAACTGTGAATAGCTCCGTGCACACATGGGTTGTGTGCTTGCACCGGGTGTGTGATCGCACAGATGAGCACAAAGCAGTCTTTGCTCCCAGTTGGAGAACCTATATCCATTTCCATTGACCAGAAGTCTTGCGATCATGTGACCCTGACCTGGTAGTCAATTAGTCATCGGAGTTGCCCGGCCTCACTGGGTTTCCATGACAGGAGAGCAGACAAAGACATGAGGAGGGTAATGCCCAGATCCCATAACTTCTATCTTTATATGGTGGGAACGCCCCTAGTGCTGAAACACAGAACACCGTCACCACGTGTTCCCCGTCCTTGAAAAGTTTGGTTTATGGAGCTGTTCTACACGGGAAGGCACTCATTACAAAGCAGGATGTGTCAGGAGCATTGCAGTAATTCTCTATTAACAACTACTTAAAAAAGGAAGTACAGAGACTGAAAAAAGACTTTCGGCCACTTGGGATATCTTCCCAAATCACACCTAATTAAAGGCAAAGGCTGAGTCCATGAAACCAGAGTTCAGAAAGCCATTTAAACACAGAGACGAGGCCGATACTCTTCTGGGTTGTAACAAACTTTGCGTCTCCTTCAAACAAATTGTCAGATAAGTACAAAGGGACAAAGGCTTGACTTGTTATTCTTCTTTATTCTACTGTTGTGCTGTCTGAGCCCAGAACTAGAAGGAAATAAAGCCTATGCTGAATCACGCCGAAAGGAATCAATAAGTGCAAAGAAAGGGAAAATGGCCATAAACACAGAGGCTTTTATTCAGAGTGCTGGGATGCAGATGAAAGCACCGAACGCACCTGCAGAGCAGAGCCGAGAGCGGAGGAAGACAAGAAGGCCCACAGCGTTAACAGGTGGGGCCAGAATCTGCTGGTTATATTCAGACCTCAGCACCATCCATCTCCACAGCCGCTGAAGCACAGCAGATTTATAACATTGTTGGTTTTACAGCGGCTCGACTTCCCTGCCACAACGAGAGGGATTCAGGCCCGGTCGCCCCCTTTTTTCTTTTCAGTGTGGTCTTACAAAGTCTTCTCACTTTTCTGCAAACAACACCGCTGGGCCGCAGCCCTTATTTAAAAGATTAATAGGATGCTGTCTGGGCAGAGGGGCAATCAGCGAGGTTTCTGTAGCCCCCATTAGAGGGAGAGCCCGCTATCTTGGCGTTAAGGAGACCCCTCGTTATGCCACCGTTGCTTATTTACACTGAAGCAGACAAGCCGGTATAAAGCGTTCCCCCATGTGTGATTGTACAGAGCAAGCCTGAGGCGCGACGCGGATCATAGTGGCGCTGGCATCACTCCCACTGTCCCTTGAACACATACATCGATTTAGCTGTGCGACGACCTCGCTGCCAGCAAAAAGGTGAAACATGCTTGTGCCCTTTTTTACAGAGCGGCAAAGAAGGATAAAGGCACAGCATTGAACAGGCGTAAGAGGAGCTTGTGACGGAGGAAACTGTGTGAAAACAAGGCGAAGAGGAGAAACCATTGTCACAGTTACCAACTGGCTCCGCAGCTCAGCTGAGATGTCTGTGGCTTTCAAGCCCAGCTGTCAATCACAGCGGCGAGCATCAATGGGGTAAATTTGAATGATAAAACGATAAGTCATGAGCAGGCGATTTCCCTGTCACCGGGGACAGAGGCTGTTTGAGAGTAACTCAATATGGGTGGAGGGATTTCACCGCAGCCATATGGAATTTGGTTTTTGCCTCGAGTTGTTGCTGGCTTCGCCCCTCAATCATGACAGAATGTGTAATCACCAAATGTCTTCCTCTCAAACCCTGTTACAATTGGCAGCACAGCGCTGTCACGGAAGACGGGGGAACAAAATGGAAAGCTGACTAAAAGACAAGCTTTAAGTGACACTTAATTTGAGATACCCAGGCATTCTCTCAGCTCCAGTAAACAGGATCCATCAAACTTTGCCCAGAGCCTGTGTAAGTCTGCAGCTGTCTGTGGGGAGCGGAGCAGTATGCCTGAGAGGCCCCTTAGTTATCAAGAGGACTGATGAAGAAATCACCTCCTTTAATAGTTCCCAAAAACATCGAAGAAGACGAGGCACAGGAATGATTTTAACAAGTGCAAATTTTCATCTCTCTACTGCTACACGGTAAAAGCGTTTCCTCCTTTAAAGACAAACCAGACCGGGAGGAAAAAAAAAAAGCACGACAGAAGCTAATGACGGCCTCAGAGAAGAGACGGAGAGAGAGAGAGAGAGAGAGAGAGAGAGAGAGAGAGAGAGAGAGAGAGAGAGAGAGAGAGAGAGAGAGAGAGAGAGAGAGAGAGAGAGAGAGTAAAAACAACACGAGTGAGCCGGTGAGGGAGTATATGAGGGAACTGTGAACAGCTGCTTTCTCCCCTCTTCTCTTTGCTCGTCCCAGGAGAGAGTCCCTTGCGATCTCCCTGATCCTAGTTTGTGGCTGACAGAGGGGACCGCAGCTCTGTTCATCTCCCCGCTCACACGGCTCTGTGCACCCCCCCCCCCACCCACGCCGCTGCCGCTCGCCTCACTGTCGCTCCAGTGCCAGGAGGAAAAGATGGTGGGGAGGGGGAGAGGGGGGGCTACATCAAGGAGAGACTCTCCCAGTGGGTTCTCGTCAGTTCCAGGCCATTGCACCTTGCTCGCTGGGATTTTGTTTACACACACACACACAACACACACACACACACACACACACACACACACACACACACACACACACACACACACACACACACAGACACACACACACTCATATCCATACAGAGGCAGATGGCTATTAATGGACACGATAATGTGCCGGAGGTTTTTTTTTGTTTCTTCGGGGCCGTACAGTCACGTGTTTTGATTTTTACGAACTGTTGTGATAGTGACAATCGCTTCAGTAACAGATCGCCGGGAGTTGGTGACAAAAAAGACAACACAAAGTAACAGTCCGTTACCTCTCGGAGTTTATTTGAGTGGCACAGGAGCAGATCACGATGGAGCTGGTTGATGTGGTCAGTGATAATGTGCAGCCAAAAGGCCTGACACACTTCCCCGGTCTTTGGGGACGGGAAGAGAGTGGCAGGCTGCCCTTGTGCATTCAGTCTGTACAGATGTTGCCTTGGAGAGCGGCTGACTGGCTGGCTGCGGTGACAGCTGGACAGCTGTTCCTATAGATGCAGCCACGGAAGCATGCCATGGAGATGGGGGAGGTGGGGGGGGGGATAGAGCTGTATGTTTAGTTTATCTGTATGAAGTTCCCAGGACGTGCAAAGCTGTCACTTTTTAGCGATGGTGCATGAGCCCGGATAAGGAAAGATGGCACTGAACAGGATACGGAGAGAGAGCACAGATGGGTAAATATCAAACGCGGCTGACGTTAGTTAAAGAAGCTCCAATAACAAAACTGATTTTCTGTAAACTGTAATTTGTCGATCTGAAAGTGAACAGTTATTGCAATAACCAATAGGCTACACTGGCAGGAGTCAAAACATTTATTTTTGATCCGTGAGCCCTGTGATGTTTTATCAGCAAAAGAAATAAAAGTTTAATATGAACTTCACAGGGAATTTCAAGTAAATTTTTTACTTCTTCCTTGAAAAGAAGGGGGGGGTTGTCTATTTTCAAAAGCAGAGAGGATAATTGGCTCAGAGTTAAAAACCACTCTGGACTTTGTGCCAACATCAGTGACTGCTGGTGATGAAAGGCAGTTTAAATTGGGGTCATGTTCCGATATCATACTTTTATTCTGCCACTTAAAAACACAGTTGCCTAAAATTATAGAGACCTGCAGGAGAAGAGTGTGATTAAAGACAGCGTATAGATTAACGTCTTAACTCAGGGCTGAGATTTGGAAAGACAAAAAAAAGAAACTACTGGGTTGGGGGGGGGGGGGGGGGGGGGGGGAACGAGTTTAAATGTTGGAAAACACTCAGCTGTATGAAATGTTTTTCACCTGCTGAATAAACAGGCAGCAAATCAGGAGTTAAACAGCTTGGATTGACGCCAGTCAATTCTGCCAAAACGCTCATTTTTCCTGAGCGAGCCAGGCTATTCATTATGCCACAAAAGGTCAGCAATTTGTTCAACTCAATAAAAATGTTAATAAAACTAAGAGCTCACAAAACCAAGCACTCAAAGGCTCTGCTTCACCCCAACATAAAGTGAATATGTGAATGTGTGCGGTTGTGAGGCTGCGTCTCTTTAAGCACGAGGTCGCCGCTGCAGCGTGACGTAGGTCAAAGGTTGAGCAGCAGCAGCGATCGAGCAGGAAGTATATCTTTGGCCTGGTCGTAATCCCGGTCAAACTCCACCAACTACTCAACGCAATACACACATGCTGACACACACACATCCACACACACAGTTCGGTAACCTACAATAACCTAGAGTTTGCACCCCCGCATCAAAATCTCCAATTCCAGCTCGTACCCTCAACCCACTCCTCTTAATAAATGAAAAGACCCATTAGGCAGATTTCAAAGGCCGCCAGTGAGCTTATAATTACGTACAAAGTCTTTTAGAGGAAAAAGTGATTACTCTGGATGCAAGTCTGGAAATAGGTGGGGGTGGGTTATTGCTAAGCAACCAGTCATTATCCTCCAGACTGGAGCACGGTGACCGGCCATCCGTCTAACTCCGGTGGCTCGCCTGGCTCCTGTGCAAAACCCCCCTCCCTCCTTCCCCTCCGCCACTCTCTCTCTTCCCTCTTCCTCGCTCCCTCTCTCTCTGCCGTCTCCCCGTCCAAATACAAACAGAGATAAAGAACGCTGCAATCGCTCTTGACACACAAATAGGTTAACACAATAAAGCCGGCTTTGCCTGGCTCACTCGAGGGAGGAAAGCAATTCCAGCAGCAGGCAGGAGGTAATAAAACAGGGCTAGGAGTGCGGGTGTATGTGTGTGTGTGTGTGTGCGCGTGTGTGTGTGTGTGTGTCCATACATGTCCTCATGTCAGTCTTCCTATGATTTTGTATGTGAGTGGAGGCAGGCGCACAGAAGCTCTTTGGCCTCGGGGCCTAATATCCCACGGATTTTCAACCTTTCCTTGACACAAATAATAACGGGCTAGAAAATGATGGAAATTCCAGGCTACTCCTCCATTTAGATTAAGGAAATGGTGGCTTTGCATTAACAATGTAGCTGACCCGCACCCTACACAAACACATAAACATCTCCCTATGGGTCACATATCCACCAGCTCCCTTGTAAACGGTCTACAGCGCGGTTAAAATTCAACAGGTAGATTTAATGAGTTTTATCTCTGCGCGCCTCGGCTTACGCTCCCTGATGCGGCTGCCAGTCCCGGCAATAAATGATCAAAATCTCCAGAGTTATATTAAATCGTGTTGCATTCACGCTGAAGTCGGGAAAATGGCAAAGTGGCTTTTGCAATTACAATCCGGACCAGACAACATTGTTTTCTCCAGTCAGTGGAAATTTCATTACCTTATACAGCAACCGCCTCAGAATTAGGTAATAGCGTCTTTTTGTCAGAGACACAATCCGTCTGTGGGAGGTGGGACACCCTGCGAGTCTTATCCATTTTACAACAATATGCAGCCACTGCCAGTCAGCGTCCAGATGCTGGTCAGCATAATGTGCCGTGTTATTCAGCGATATGGAGGAAGTGAATGAAGAAAAGAGCAGTCAATAGCTAATTCCTGGATTGACTGTAGTGTAATCAAAAGCATTGAACCTTGATACATCCATGCAGCCAACGTGTCTCTCCTCAGGCTATTATGGACTGATGACGTGGGTCACACGCGGCTCCATCGCTCGCATGTCAATAAACAGAGGGCGGGGCGAGGCGAGAACATTTTCCTGTGGAAGGACTGAACTCTGAAGAAACCCCAATTAAAGCTTCTGGGAAAGTTTGGCGTGTTCAGGTCGCGCAGGACGGCCATTTGTACGTGTCAATCAATTCTCCCTGCTTTTACCCGCTGTTCCTTCCACCAGGTAATCAAACAGCGCAGATGTAGAGTGGTGGCCATTGTCAACAGGGAATAAATTACCAAAGCATGAAGAGAAAACATCTTATCTGTCTGATGTATTTCCTGCTTCTGCAGAAAGCTCCAAAGCCCGAGGGAGAGCAGTCAACCAAAATGCAGGGGGATGGAGATTAGGATGATGTGCGGCTCCTTGTTCCATTAAAGTTTGATCTTCCTCAATAGCCGAGGAGAATCAGATATCTCCCATTCAAGATTAAAGTACACCAGCATAGAGGGAGAGATTAATCAGAGGCCTGCATGAGATAAAAACAGCCCCGCTTCTGGCATGGAAAACAGTGGCAATAAAGAGTTCAGCTGATAATGTGAAACATGGCGCGGCACAATAGCAAATCAAACAGCATGTAGGGGCCTGCAAAACAAATCAAAGCGCCGACTAGACTGCGCTACAGAGGCTGGAGGAGTGAAGCAGAGGCTGATCTGATAGTAACCCAGGCCTTCATTTTATTACTGGTTGAGGTTGGAGAGGGCGCGCTGAGAATTTCCCCATGTTGCTCACTGTCGCCAGGCTCTCATTCCCTCTCCTCCTCCTCTCCTTGAGATCAATGGCGCTGGGGTGATTTCACAGCAGCCTGCACTGTCACCCAGAACAAATCAATGTGACCATGAGGAAGGCAAGAGCGGCATTGTTTTTAAGGAGAGCAAATTCGCTGTTGGAGAGCTTGTCAGATTTGCTTTATTCTCTTTCTTCCCCCAAGAACACTTTGGAAGGAGCATGCCTCCACTCAGTTCTTTTTTTTTTGTTTGACTGCATGGGTTATGGAGCTGCGCAGCACTCAGGCTCCCCACACCTAGAGCACTCACTCGCCACACATGTCTGCAGACTATATTTCACTACATGCTCGAGAGCATTTTCAAACAATAAAGAAAAATGGACTAACGGCCGTAACCTTTCCAAATTATAGGCTGTACATTAACCTCGAGGCCTGGTGAGACGTGACTTCCATTCAACCTGACAGAGGGCGAGGGGGGGGCGGGCGCGGGAGGGGGGGGTCGGAGGATCGCCGCTGTCCGTCATGCACTAAGTAGCTGCAGATAACCCCGGTGAGGAGCTGCCAACGTCTGCCATCGCGGTGGATCAGATCACATGAGCAGAGCGGTGGTCAGGTAAACCTTTTACTGCAGCCAGAGGAAGAGGAAATCATCTGTGGATTAACCAGCGGACACACACACACACACACACAAATACACACACACACACAAATACACACACACACAAATACACACACACACACACACACACACACAGTCGTGCTACCGTAGAGCCGTCATCACACAAACTTAATTATTATATAGTATGAGTGGAATCTCATCCAGGCATCGCGCCACGAAACTTGTATTCATGAAAGTGCGGCGATTTAGCTGCAGTTTTCATTTCATATAGAAAATAACAAACTGAATCCTCAGAATCCATCTTGAGAGTGACCCTGAAACATTTGTGTTTGAGTATTTGACCCCAAAGTGGTCCAAAGATCAGGAAGCTGGGGAGAAGATGAGAGCTTTCCCTCTGACAGAGTCAGCACGGTTAGAAAGACGGAGGGTCAATGGTTCTCTGCTAAAATAGATATCATGTGCAGTTGGATGAATGGTAGCGTTGAGGTAGATAGCTAAAGCATTAAGTCCCGGTTGTGTTCCCTGTAAAAAGGAATAAAATCCACTCCCCCTGTACTAATGATGTCAGATCTCATCAACACCACCATCTTCACTGGAAACTAAACGTCTCCTTCGCTTCACTGAATTCCCACTGACTGTCTGAAGGCTGTGTTTGTTTCCCCACTATCGTCTGTGTGTGTTGCTTTTGTTTTATGTTGCTTTCTTCATGCTCCGTCTCCACATCCCGGACACTGATGTGCCAGACAAATCTCGCTGCAGGGACAAGGGTTTATACTAAATCATGTAGTATTGCAAAGTACAAGAAAGCCGGTGTCATTTTTGTTTGCCTGCACATGAAAAGTGTTGAAATAAAGACGCGATGAAGAGACTTTTTTCCTGACATGAGACACTTTGATCAGGTACCTAATGAGCCGCTGTTGACACGGCTTTGAGAGAAAACGATCCCGTTCGTTAAAAGTGTCCCATGAAATTTCCAAGTATAGGAATCTTTGAGTGCCTTTCTAGAATATCAGATAATCTAGAAAGGGTTGTCGGGAGAAGAAAAGTGCATTTCAGAATTATTTACAGCTGCAGTCTATCTTTCTATAAATGGAGTATGAACGGTAGATCTGTTCATTTGTGAATAAAAAGCAGAACTTTCAGTAAAAAAATTACTCTGGAACCGACCTGCATAGATAAGGCTTCTGACGTGGGGGTAGATCTTGAGTAACACACTCTCACACACACACACGCCCACACACACACACACATACACACATATACGTGTGTATCTACTATTTTAGTCATCTTAAGTGCCAAAATGAGTTTTGCTGCCTCTGGGTAAGTGTTGAGACAATCAAGCCATGCACGGATTAAAAAAGATTAATACTCAGCGCAGGAAATTAAACTTCAGTGACTTTAACGATATTCATGAGTCAAGCTCACTGATTCACTTCGGGCAGGCACTTTAATAAGCAAAGAATACAGTAAGGGGCCCAGACGCTATCAATCAATCACACTGATAGGCAATTTGAGTTGCAAATTGATAAAATGCCATGCTTCTCTTAGTGTATTACTTTTGTTAATGCGATGCTAAAATATGTTCCAACTGTTGGCAGTCTGAATGAGTCCATGCAGCAGCAGACTGGATTTTGACTTTAAGGTTTTTCTTAATTTTCATCAGTAAGGAGAGAAAGAGTGAAGCTAAACAGAAGTTTATAACAAACAAAGCTCGGGGAGGGATCCAGGGGCCAGTTGATCCTTCGGCACCCCAACTTAAATCTGATTGGGCCCCTGGCCTGTCAGCAGACTTTTAAAAAACTAGTCACTTAATAACAATATTAAATTAAGTTTTTTGTTTTTCTTAAGTACACAATGGACTTGAACAATTAGTTATTTTCTAAATACATTCAATGAGTTTAAAGCTATAGAGCTATCAAGGAATGATTTAAATGTGCACCTTACTGAATCAGGAATTGAGCTTGGATGTTGGACATATAGTTTGGTCACTCTGTGTAAATTGTGGCCCCTATATGCCCCGCCCCCCCCCCCCCCCGATTAAGAGAAAACCTTGATGCACCACTGAGTTAAGGTTAAGAAACATTTTTTCACAGTACACGGTGGACTTTTGTCAGTTTTGCCCAGCGCAACAGGAAACATGGTGAAAGTGAGAGGAAGGCAGGGGGAGTGGTGTTGAGCCTGCAGCGGGACACTTCCTGGGTCCAGAGTTGCAGAAAAAAAGAAGATCCAACATCTAAGCCAGAAAATAAAGAGGCAAACAAAAGCTACCAACTCCAAAAGGTAATTCAGTGACCTAGATATTAAAGCCTTTCTGCCGTTGCCTTCTCCCCTGCCTTGTCCAACCATCATGTTGAGTTAAGGGGAGCATTATGCTGGGGAGACTATTTGTTTAGGTGAGGAGCAGCCGCAGAGCTAATATGAGCACAATTTGCTCAGCAGGTCATAGGCGCAGAGTGGAGGAAGTAAATGAGGCAGTTCTGCCCCCTCGGGTGCAGCCCCTGCCTCATACATCACTGGATGTTTTATTCAATACAGCCAGGAAGGCTCCATGGCAGGTGCCCTGACTGTGGGGGCGCCTGCCCTGCTGCTGCTGGAGGGGCCCGGATTACATTCAGCCAGCAGCCTGTCTGAGCAGGACCCGGGCTGGCGAGGAAGATCAATTTTGAAGATGCTTGTAGTCTAATGATAAAACATTCCGTGTGCAGCTTTTTTCTCTCACTGCACAGTCAGCATAAGGTGCAGGGCTCATTTAGGTGCAGTGTCAGCGATGGAGCGCTGCAAAGCCAACCACAGCACAGGAGAGGTTCAAAGTTCACCGTGGTCGGGAAACAGCCCAAAGTTTTATGAGCTCGCATTTAAATAAAACATGAACTTTGCTTCTACTCAAAGATATTCCGACAGGGATGCATTTGCATTCACGGGAGATTCACGGGACAGTGACGAATTGCCTCCAGAGCTCAATGCAGCATCATCAACATGTCGCCGAGCGCAAAGTGAAAAGTTTTACAGCGTTACGCACACGTCCCCGTGAATTTTACGAGTCCTCTGATAAAAGCCACTCACGATATGTATGCACCATATAAAAGAGAATGTCTATCATTAACATCCGGGGTGGAAATAATCACTAATTGCAGCAGACACTGAAGTCACCTTCCCCGCACACACACGCACGCTGACGCACGGGGGCCCACTGAGGAGAAACTCGCACCTTCTGCTCTGACTCCTCCATCGGCACACATCCCTGTGTGCGGTGCCTGCGGTGCACTGCCCCTCACTATACACTTAATTGCCAGCCATACTTGAGAAGACCAGTATCACACATGAAAGCGGCTCCTGGAGCCATTCGGGAGCGCCTCCGTAACAACTCGGTTTTTTACAACACTTCCTTTATTGCGGGTCACGCATGGAAACAAAGGCTTTAAATCCTAGACGTCGTTCAGTGAGCAGCATCCCGGGAGAAGAAAACGGAGCATTTACAAACAGTCATTATTTTCCGCTGCGCCTCCGCTTACCATCCCACAGGATTCAGACCGCGGCCACGTTAATGGCCACAGAACCGACCCGACACATTCAACACATCTGCAGCACTCGGAGAAATGTAGATGGATATTTACCATAAATTGCTCCGTGGTGCAGACTAGAACTCCATGCAGATTGTAGTGTTCACTGAGCAATCTGCCTGACACCTCTCCGGTCCAAATTAAAAAGGATTCATTCTGTTCTCCAAAATCCAGCAGGCGCTTCGTCGATGTCAGACGCTGATTAAGTTTATCCTCCTCCGACGGGATGCAAATATGCCGGTAACCATGCGAATTAGATTCCACACTCTAGCTTCTGGCATGCAAAGTTAATAAGCTTCGCTTTCTCTCTCTCTCGACTCGGCTGCCAATTTTTGCCGAGTGCAAAAGCGCAGGTCGACAATTTCAGGAGCGTCCTCGGAAGGATTGCGCACCAGTAAGTGCGCTCCTGGGCTTCTCGGTGTATCCTCCGGAGCAGAATAAAAGGTCCTGTGGTTCCTCCTCTTTTATTTCCAAATAACAGAGGTGTCGGTAGAAGCACTGGCGGCTCGCACTGCTACGCAGTATTCCAAAATGCTCCGGCGTTACGCATGGGTTTAAAGTGGTCCACCCGCTCACCATACACGACCTTATGGGCACTGGATCATGCAAGTGTTAGTCATGTGTTGTTATATAGGCAATAGGTACCCTGAAGGAAATCAAGGCTGGGCCAAAGCAGCTGCCTGAAATATCCGAAACTGCTGCGATGCGATGTAAAGAAAAGCCCCGGCGTTCAGGCTCTGCTCCGTCCGTCACTTTCTCCGCGGTGTCGGCAGCCTCTCTGAGCTCTTTCCCCTCGATTCACACTCCGGTTCCCCGCTGAGGCAGTGGCCTGACCCTGGCAGCAGAGCTCGGGGACGCTCTCTTTGGTGTGCTGACCGAATAAGAAGTGGTTCAGTGTGGATAACGAGCTGGCTCCTGCGACCAGCTCCGGGATACGGTCCTGCCCTGGTGCCGAGCTGCCGAGACTGACAATAACCCGGAACGCTGCAGACTGTCAGGCAGCACAGACCGCCCACCGACCAATCACTGCACTCAGGGAATAGAAACATTCCCACGGGTTGGCCAATCATCGGTAATTGAGGACTGTTTCCATAGAGATGCGTCCAAGCGTCTGAAACCACGTTGTTTATTCGCGGAAGAAGAAAAGAAGCTGATCTGAATCTCGCTGGGAGGATGCAGATTGAGATCTTTAATCATTCTTTTATCCTTTACAGCGTCTCAGCCTCCCCCCCCCCCCCCCCCCCAGCTGCCTTGTTAAAGGTTAAAGACACCGTCCTTTAATGAGAAGACATGGGTTCGAAACCTGCAGGCGGAGCAGTGCCCTTGAGCAACGCGCGGAATCACACTCCAAGCTGCAGGAAATTCTGCTCCTGAGCCAGCTGCTCTGCGGGGAGAAATAAAGTATAATTATGCAACCTGAATAAAATTAAATGTGATTAGCATGTGGAATGAATCTACTGTTTATGAATTGGTGCCTTGAAAATGCCATTTAACTTAATTGGTTTGAAACTCCTATAGGACAAACATTCCGCTCGTATAATAAGCCTGGCAATAATCAGTTTATAATATCAGAAGTCAGAGAGCTGGGTGATCATCAGGGAGCCGTCTCGGAGACACACAGATCTATTCAGGGATCTATTAGGATGCATTAATGGCACGTTTGTCTTAAACTATGACGGGTGCAGTGTCTATATCAACAACCTCCAAAGGTAATTTACTAATATAGATGTGTAGGGTACGGGCTAGTAATTATTAGTTACCATCTAAACACACATTAAAAGCTCCCTTCAGAGGGCAGTTGTGCTAATGATCCCTGGTGACACCCACAGCCCTCTCTGTTGACTGGAAACACCACTAACTCACACCTTTATGGAGCAAGACAAAGGGGAGAGAACATTGCAGCAAGAGAATCTTTGAAGAAGTACGACATATCTGTGGCCACTTGACTCTGAAGGATTCCATCACTGAGGCCTTCAGCTTGTATAAGTCACAGGAAACCTTGCAAGACGTGCGTGCTCTTCTGCAAAATGTCATTACAACAGTGAGGAAGTGGAGGGTTCACTTTGACTGAGTCCTCTTCTTCTTCTTCTTCTTCTTCTTCTTCTTCTTCTTCTTCTTCTTCTTCTTCTTCCTCGTCTTCTTCTTCTCCTCCTTCTGGCCGACTGTGTCCGGCGCACCCAGCACACAGACCCCGCGCCACACAAAGGCGGTACAAGCAATCACACATCATGGACTCTCATAATAAGCTGACGCTGGGAAGTGGGTGATGCAGCACTCAGCTTATGCCAGTGCTGATAAGAGCCTGAAAGTATTACCTCAGTCTGGCAGCCCGCTCCAAGAAATCCATCCTGAGCCAGGTCATCAATTCTGCCCTATCTGATTGCTCACCAATCCCCGGCAGCTCCATGTCGCTGTCCTGGCTCCTGCCTTTGAAATACTCTCTATGACTTGCACTTTCATACTAGGCCCTTTCACAGAAATATAGTTACAATCTGTGTGTGCATGTAGGATCTTTTAGGAGGCCTCGCACCGACAAGACAAATAACAGTTGCTCTCAGAGACGTAACATTTCCAGAACAATGGAGCGCAGGGCTTAATCAATCGCTTAAATGTATTAGCTCCCTTCACATATCCCCCCCCCCCCCCCCCCCCCCCCCAGTGCTGCAGTGGACCTACAGAGCATACATTAAAGTCTCTGGAGTTCAATCATATCACCTACACCACGTGGCTGCATAGTCAATCACACAGATGAACAATTAATTGGAAAATACTCCACCAGAGCTGTGTTGTGCTCCTGTGAGGCAGGCAGGCGGGCAAATAAGCCATTTGATTAGCTGATAACCAGATGACTCAACAAACATTCAAGGCATGTTTACTGTGGTTTGATTAGAGCACGCCCAATACGCAGAAGATTGGACACAAATACTTTGTGAAAACACTCAGCTGTTCCAATCCCCAAGGCAGCGCGAGGGCACATAAAAACAATGAATTATTTATGGGGGAGACTAGCGAAATATCACAGTGGATAATTTTCTGTGGGCTATATTAAATGCAGTTTTCAAAATGATATGTCTGAGTCTGTGCATTTCCCAGGAATCATTCCCAGTGACAGGATCCAGAGGCTGGAGATTGGATATGAAATCATAGCAGATATTTCCCTGCCAATAAAGCTTTGAGCGTTTAACTGAAACACCAAAGCAAGGTTTATTCACATGGTAATTGAGCCTCCTTCTTTCTTCTTAAACATGATCAGAGGATATTTGCTTTGTCTCTGTTCAAGGTATTAGCTCTATTTCAAAATGAAAGACCTTGATATCAAGGCAAGCCTTCGGCATGTCTCATCTGAAAGAGGGTTCACAATACCAATAAATTGGTTTGGTTTCAGTGGCAAAAAAAAAACACTTCAGCCTCTGTTTGAATGGGGCACCTCGTAAATAAAGCTCTGGTTCTCCACCTCCAGAGTGACATTAGTGACTATTCTCCAAACTGAAAGCCCGATGCTGTTACAATTTGTTCCTGAAAGTGGACTCAGTTTAATTGAGCAAAGTTTAAGTCTCCACAAACAGCAAAGTAACAGGGGAAAAAAAATCAATGGCAGCAGAGGCATGGAAAAAAGAGATAGCATTGATTTATCTGCCATTGATCGGTGAGGATCGCTGCATTGTGCCCTCCGGGTGAAATGCACGCTGTCTGCCAAGTGATGGGGATGAATCTGAAAAGGTGTCAAGTGGTTAGAGGACACAGAGGTGGAGGATGAGATCGGGGGCAGCCAGAGGTGGCAGGGGAGGACGAGGAGGCTGGAGAAGGAGCGAGGGCACGAGGTATCAAACAGAAGAAACTCAGGAGACAAAAGGCTTGATAAGAGAGGATGATGTTACATGCATGACACCAGCACTATGCAGGGTTGAGTCTCTATAGCGTTCCGCTAACCGTATTTGACACAAGCGAGAACAGATCGACATGAAAGCAGAGAGCTTAGTGAAAGAGCAAAGGGCCCGAAGCGAAAAACCCTCATATCAACCAAGACATCCGGTAAAACCAAGAGCTTCTCTCTGCCGCTGACAATATCAGCATTCAAATGAAAATAACTCCGCTGACCCCTGTTTTAACTGCTGTGAGCACAACAGTGTGGACCATCCTCGATTTATTCGCTGTGAAGGCGAAGGCTGTTGGCTACAATAATACTGGGTGAGTAAGCATATATCAAATCCCACTGTTGCGAGCGCTTGACAAGACGAGCATCTTTTGCAATATTTTAAGTCTCAGCAATTGGCAAATGGATGTTTCCCCGGAGACGTTACACTGACAGCCAAATGTTGTGGAGGAGAGGGGAAGCCAGGACAGAGATCAGAGGCCACAACAGAGCCAGACGAAGAAGTGTTACTCCTGAACTTTGGTATCTTTACGACATCACCCCCCCCCCCCCCCCCCCCCCCCCCATCTCCTCTACGGCTGAAATCCGTTACTGTCTACCCTGTCTATACGTCTTTGACACCAGAGTTAGCAGCTATATGCAGGCTTCCAGACGTTGTTAAACTCACTACACAAAGGCGATTGACTCCTGTCCCGTTAAGTGTCAATTTTGACGTAATCTCTATAAACAGATTCAGGATGTGAATATATACAGAATCTGCTGATTGGGGATACGACTTTGGAGTTGCAAGACATCCGCAAATGCATCATCTGCTTTTAATATATCTACATTTATGGCTTGAGATAAAGATTAGCTAAAATGGCCTCCGGACTCGTCTAAATGTAAACAATGTACAGTGAAAGTGGAACTATACTACTAGAGTACTTGTCTGGAGCCTACACCACCAGAGGCTAATTCATTGTCAGACGATAAGTGTTAGGCTCCAAGATTGTGTTGGACGTAACCATCTCGCCATCCGGCCCTGTCATCCTTGTGTTGCATCTTACACAATAAATAGGGTAAAAATCGCGGTCGCACACTGTTTCCAAAATTACAAACTGTTTACGCACAAGTGCTGGAAAAGGTGCTGCGTCAATGTGTCGACAAAATAGAGAAAAAGAATAAGTGATTAACATCTTCACCCGGTTGTAATGATGGGAGTAAGCACTGATAGAAGTCCACTGCAGAGTCATTTGACTGGGGAGTGAATGCAGATTGTTCCCATTGCAGGCAAAAGATCTTAGTGAATTGGTTTCAGTGGGTTTTTTGACCACTGAACAACATTTTGCTGTGCAGAAACCTTCAAAAAAGAAGAGTGAGTGGTTTGGTTTTTAGAGACAGTGAGACATGTTTTCTATCCCGTGACCTTGCTATTGTGAAAAATTTCACTTTTTCTTTGTCGTCTATTTTTTGAGATTTTTATTCCTTCTTTACTTTAACTTTCTTGTGTTCTTTATACGAGTGTTTTGTGTTCAAGGTGTAATTAAATGTAGTGACTGTCACTTGTTTTTTTGCGCTTCAAAAGGACAAGCTGTTCCTTCACAGCTTTGGTTGAGAGCGACTCTCTGTGCTTTGTAACCTTGTTTTTTTTTTCAAGGTGCCGTTTGAGGGAAGCTGACTTGACTCCACACTAAGATCGTCACTTGTTTATGTCTTAGAAGGCTCTTTTTTTTTTCTTGTTTTGGTTCAGCCCTCCGAAGCATCTGGTTTCCTGCGCGTGACCAGTCACAGACGTCTTCATGAGACACACATGAGTTCACACAGAAAGCTGTTTGCACACAGGTTGAGTTGAGTTTATGTTGTGAACACAAATGTTTGGGACGAATTTGCTTTTAGGTGGTGACTGTTGTTTGTCATCACAGACTTTAATAAGGCATAAAAAGAACAGCAAATTGTAATTACAGAAATAGCACAAGGGTGTGAAAAAGCAGAAGTTGAGCTGGTAACTTGATGTTACAATGTCGGTTTCCACATTTTGGAAGTTAAAGCAAATATTTCCGACAAACGTTTTTTATTTCACATTGTCAGACACGGCTTCAACACCTTGTAAACCTCATGGAAGCCCTTCCTCCACAGAAAACCTATTTGAATTTGTAGCATCTAATGTGAGGAATCACATTTCAGCAAAAAACATAATAACACTTTAAGACACCTTTCATGATGTGTGTTGTGTGAGCAGCTGCTCCCAGCAGCATATTGAAAAGACACTCAACCATATTCTTTTATTTATTCAAGACACATGTATAAAAATAAAAATTAAATCTAAAATCAACTCGACCTATATTGTATATTTTGTTGATTTGAGTACTTACATTATCCAAAATGTATCCAACAATGTTCCAACCCAGAGAAATCCACAATATTATGTGATGTAACAGGAAGTGTTTTTTTTACTCCCACCATTTATATTGGTTACTCGTAATGGATCCAATTGTTGTTCGTAGCGTATTGTGAATAAAACATTAAGACATTACCTCATCGGTGAACATGATTTGCGCGTCCCATCATTCTTCATTAATTGATTTTCCACACACGTGCTACAGATAAATCATATATTACACAGAATTAAAGTGTTTGCATTATAATCTAACGACAAAATAAAGCACAAGATATTATCAGCGGAGGTCTATCAGAGAGGCCTTCTGGTGACAACGCACCTACAGCTCACATTGTGTATTGATGCTCCGAGCAGCAGCTGCTTCAGGCAGGTCTGCCAAGAACACAGGTATCCTTCCTGTTGTCTGAGAGCTTCACATGTTGCATCTCCGCCCTCTCCACACAATGCAGCCTCAGCTCAGCACTGGTGTCCGTGACAGGCGAGGGGCCACTCCGTTAAGTTAAGACCTACTTTAAAAATAACTGCCAGGCTATCAGATATAATCAATATGTGTGAAACAACTGTGACGTGTAAAGGAAAACCGTTTTAGGTGAGTTTTTACCTCTGCTCTGCTCAGCGATGATGATCTCGGCTCTAATTAGAACTTAATCTTCTTAAAAAGTGACTGCAATTTCAATAGACCTTGATTAAAGCCCTTCGCTGTGTCCTAATTCCATAGCCTACTGCATACTAACCACATTTCAAGTGTGTAGCGTGCTCACAAAAGTATGCATAAGCAAATAGCTAAGCATACAGCTCATACACAAAATGAATACCAGGATTTTGTAGCTCTGAAGGACACTTTGTCCCACAATGTAACACAAACTGGAGGCACTGAGAAGAAGAACAGTGAGAGAGCTGCAGGAGTGTTTGTAAAGAAATATTAAAACTGAAGGAAAATAGTAATAGAGTGAACCGCCTAACTCAAATCCCATTTGAGAATTTACAAACATATCAGTTTGACAAGGTAATCCCAAATCAAGATACAGCTACTAGCTTCTGTTGTTTGTTTGCTTTTACATCATAGATCAATGTATATTTCATAAAATCATATTACACTATCATTTAACAATATTAATGTAAGTTTTATTCCACCAAAATCTTTGTTTGTATTGGGTACATTGCTTGAAATCTGAAATTACCACCTGATTGCCAATAATCCATTTTAAAAGAAAAGTTAGACTTTTTGGGAATAGCGTTTGTGTTAGTTAGTTGAAAAACTCTATATCACTTAAAGTTCTATTCAGAAGTTGTACATGTGTACCCAGGAAATTGGACCTGGTTGTGTTTCCTATGTACACTTGTACAACTTCTGAAGAGACCAGGTTGACGGAGAATCTTCACAGACACTCAAATGTCCGTCTGTTCGGTAACAAGTGAAAGACAGAAAACCAGGAAACAAAACCTGACCTGTGCCTCTTTGAAGTTCACCTTTTGACGCATTATATCAGGTATAAAAACAAATGAGGTGTAAAAACAAGCGGTGGTTTTATGGGGGGGTGGGTGGAGTCGTCTGGCACGTGGTCTGTTATGTCTGTGATGTGTCAGTCTTTTAATGTGCGACACCTTCCAGCGAAATAGTCAGCGTTATGATGTGAGAGCAGAATCTATCCAACAAAAAAAAACAAGATTTCTAAATACTGTTTAAATGTAAAAGGCCCATTTGTAAAGTAATGGAGGAGACATTCTTTCACCCTTCATTCACTCTGACGGTGGCTGTGTTACTTCTGTCGAGGTTATGTTTTCAGCTGTATTTGTTTGTTAGTTGTTAGCAGGATTACGCAAAAACTACTGAAAGTATTTTCATGGCATTTTGTGAAGAGGTGGAGCATGACCCGACCGATGACATTTCCTGGCAGATTTGGCGAAATGAGTGGATCCTGGATTTTTTTTAAACCTTCTTTAACATCTAAAGATAGGGTGTGAGTATTGGTGGAGGCAAACACTCTCCTAGCCTCCTTGTAGTTTCTAAGCACATTACAAAGAGACGTGACGAAGCCAGTATATTAAACTTGGTCAGTTTGTACTGATCCTTCCATAACTGATGGAAATGAGGACAACAGGTCAACATAGCCTATAGCGTATTTGATGAGCTCGGCCTTTGCCTGAATTGCAACTTTTTGCTAATTTTGTATGAAGCTTCAGTTTATTTACCTATATTGCTAAATGTTTCATTACAATCCACTACATCCATGGTAGTGTATAGATATGTGACTGTTTCATAATATTCTCAACGGGATGAAAACGTCATAAAGTCGTGATAGGTGGACGTAAAACCTGATTAAGTCAAACTGTTGATCATCAGCTTGGTTATAATTGTACAAAACAAAGGGAAACCTTAACGATAACCTTTTAAAATGAAGCACAGTTCAAACATGTGTCCCATAGTTGGCCTTTGGTACTGAAACAAAGAGCACTGCATGTCTGGATAAACATTTGAGAAAATTCAGTGAGATTTAGTCGTCCATGTTGTCAGTTACTGTAATTTGAATTCCTCTTGTTGCATTCCAAATTGATTCCGCTTGTTCATTTCAACTTGTGAAGGCAGCTGGTTGAACACTTTCCATGTCTCCCCATCTCAGCCAGTCAGGCTCCAGTGGACAGAGGGACGATCATCCTCTGCTTTGCGCCGAGCTCGGCTCTGCCCAATTCTGCACCTCCGTTCGCGAGTGATAGAGCACTATCAATTCTGACAGCTCCCCAGAGCCACTGAGAGTTGAGTGATCCCTCCTTTCACCCACCCTGCAACCCCAAAGCGCACACGAACATGCACACACACACACAAGTACAGTACACAATCACACACATCCACCTCTTCCCTACTGTCTGTCTCTTAAAAGCACGAGGGCTGGAAATGAAAGGCGGAACAAAAGCTGTCAAAGTAAAGAAAGAAGGGCAGAAGTGAGGATATCTGCAGGGATGCTGAGGACAAAGAGACACTTTGTGCCTCGCTACATCACTGGCTTGTGTTTAATTTGAAACAGACAGCTAATCACATTACAGACAACACTTGAGCGCCGCTGTCTACTGTAAACAATCACCACTCTGAAACTCTCATTGAATACTCCGTCCAATTACTTAACGCCATACAAATCGTCCTCCATGCAACTGAATTAAGAGGCTGAAATGATTACAGCATTAATTTAAAATGAGGAGTCTTAACTACAGGAGGTAATGACAATGATGACAATAACAAACAACATTTATGATGATAATGATGACAGTGATGACATCTCAGCTTGTTAGTTTTAGTCTTTATTTAAACATTTGCCATTTTTACAATAATTCTGGACCTCTCATTGAGAAAATATAAAAAAAAAAAAAAAAATTATCATTAACATGAGTGAGAAGAAATAACATAGTTTAACCATTAAACACAATCTAGCTCATCTTCCTTTTGTCCGGTATGACCAGAAGTTTAAGGTAACTAATGTTTATATTAGCAATCTGAATACATTGCTGACAATACAAAGGCTCATGCCTGTTAACCCATGCAGCCGTTACTTAAAGGCCAAGTTCTGTTTCTTTCCACTTTTGCAGGTCAGAGCAGGTCCAGCATTTTCTCTCCTTTTAGCTCTGGTTCGGTTTCCACCAACTCCTCCAGTGATATCTGGCTCTTCAGCTGCTGGATGCTCGGCTATGTTCACCAGCTGGCTGCTAAGTCTGTCTGCTGCGTGGTGCTGGGCATGGTAGTGCAAAGTAGGCTTTTAGAGGTTTCTAGGTCCTTTTGCCTGCTGCTGAGAGTGCTGAGTGAAATAAATCAGTAAAGTTGTGCGTTTAAAAAATCCATTTGTTAAGTAAACTCAAAACAAAGAGTTGAAAGACACAAAAACAACGTATATATTTTAAGTAACAGCAGATTTTTGTTTAAAAGAATCAAAGGTCTCATCACCACGATCAACGCCTTTCATAAACAAAAGATATTAGAAAAATAGTGATGCTTTGCAGTTTTGTAGAGGTGGCGCATCACAGAGAGCGAAGACTGCCATTGCTGTTTGATGAAATTAATCTGAGAGAAAATAAACTGTAGAAAAATGAAGGGTTTGAAAAGTACGACTGACAGAGCAGGTTAAAAGTCTTTGTTGGAAACTTGTTCACAATTCAAGCAGGACATCTTCGGTCCAAACACAGAGAATGAATGAGATCAGAGAAAAACCTCAAACCGAGGTCCCGGGTACAGGAAGGTGCAGCGAGTGAAAGAAACATGCAGTCAACTCACGAGTGAGGGGAAACCAACCGAAATAAGCAGCACGCAATTAGATCAGAGATGGAGGCTGTTTTGTAAAAATTAAATAGTCAATTTCTCATTTCCCCGTGATATAATTGACTCGTGAAGTGCTGCGTGTTTGTTCAGCTAAAATCCCTGTGTAAGAATCTGGATCCAAAGCAGCTCACGGGAATGCAGGTGTTCATTTACATGTGCGTTTACAGCTTGGTGCCTGCGTGCCAGCGGCGGGTTAAGAGGTGCTCACACAGAGGTGAACGCCCAGGCCTGATGGCTGGTGCCGGATGTGGATTAGAATAACACCTTGACCCCGGCCCAGCAGCGCACACTCCTCATTCTCCAGCTGTTCTGTCTCCACCACGCTTCACTTCCCTCACAGATTCTTTTTTTTTTTTTTCCACACCCACCTGACTCCTTTTCATTCGTTCTCCACAACTGCTTCTAGCCTTTGACTCCTTCTACCACTCTTAATTCTTTTTTTTTTGTTTCAGGGAAGGATGTCGGCTGCATTATTCAGCGTTCATATTTCCATCTTCATCATTCCTCCTCACTCAACTCTGACCTCAGAAAGGCTGCCTTTCTTTGGCTCGGTGAATTATTACCCCATCTTCTGTGAGACCTTGCCAATCTATTAATCTAACTTGCCATTTACTGTCTTTTCTCTCCAGCTCTGCTAAAGGTTGGCTGCCTCTCCTCTCACTCTATCTGTCAGTCAGTCTTTGTGTGCAAATCCCACATCTTTCTCCCCCAGACTGAATTATTCAATTTAGATGCCATTTGTTTCACAGTTGGCAATGGGGACTGCGTGCACTCTCCCCTACACAAACTGTGGCTCTAATCACCAACTGCACGCGCCTGCCTCGCCCCTCCGACTGTTAATATTCTCTCGCAAGGCAACCCCATTTCTATTTCACTTTCATTTTCTGTCCTTTTCCTCTGAATTAGCTACATAGGCAGTAGGTGTGAAGAGGGTTTTAGGAGCTGTTGTCACCTGGGACAACTCTCTGTTTCACACGAGGAAATCAATTGGTCGAGACGCACGTTTCACTGGAAGGTGCCATTAGGATTAATTAATTTCAGCAGGGAGGAGGTTGAGGTGTCTGCATCCATGACCTTACGCTACGTAAATGGTTTCCTCTAAAGAGTGAATTTTTGATGATGAACGGAATGACTTATAATTCATGACCGACAAAATAAAATACTACTTTTATATTATTCTTGATAGAAGAAAAGAGATTTAAAACTAAATGAATTAGAACCTCCACCAATGCTCCATTGTCCTCCTGAATTCATCAAGCTGCACTGAATTAGACACAATCATCAGTTCTCTTATTGTGCCTGATTATCAAGATCCATGAATTGTTCTCTGGGAAATCAGGAAAAATGTAAAAAAAAATAATGTAAGCCACATGTCACAATATAATAGAGAATGAATAAATCTATTCAATTGGTTCGTCATAATCCTAATGAATAAATAAACAAATGTAGATAAAAAACATGGTGAAGGTAATGAATAAGGTCCAGTGAAAGAACAGAGGCGATAAACTGAATGCAAATGTGATAAATACATATATCATTCATTACTATTCATAACTCGGACAATCAGATATCCCCTTATTTTCTTCTCAGATATATTTATTAATCGATAAATCAGTTCAAAGTTGGACATGTTCTTGCTCAGGTTTTTTTTTTTGGTAAAAAGTGTAAATGTCCGCAGGATAAATTGGTCAAAAGTGCAAATGCAACAGCAACACTTCAAAGATTTACTCCACCAAAGTTCAGATAAGATAAAATTATCTTCTACTTTGCGAATTTGCAATATTACAGCAACAAGAGTCAAAAGTAGGCACAATAATAAGCAACTTAACAAAACTTAATTTTAAGGCTAAGTGTAGTGAAATGTAAAAAATATAGAAAATTCGGTCAGAATCACTGACAGTGGCTCTTTCTGGTGACTGTAATGCACTCGACTACCGGAGCTCTGACACACGTGTGTCCTTTGGGCCGATCTGATCTCCAGCAGTAACACCTCTGCTCCAGCTGCAAATGGAGGCAATCCGTTGCCTGGGCAACAAACTTCTCCCCTGGCTTCTGTCATGCAAATCCCCCCCGCCCGAAGAAAGGGCAGAAAGTTAAGGAAGCCGATCCAGCCACTTTGCAGAGTGGTATTACAGAGACGGGATTCAGTGCAGGTGGAGAGACTCCTCTCTCGACAGAGCTGCAGGGTTATGTCTCGCTCTCATGTTCTTTCTCTCATGTTTCTTTCAATGTTCCCTTCTCTTCTGGAAACACAGTCAATATGGGATGGAAATATCACCAGTCTAAATTGCTTATTGGCTAACACAGACGCATGAATTCAAATATTCTCTTTTGTAGGGAAAATTTGACATTTTCAAAAACCAAACTGCATTGTCCTTTCATTTAAAAAAAGAGAATTACAAAGAGGAAGACGGTAACAACATTCAAAGCTGTGATAATAAACACAGTTAAAAGGAATGACTAGTCTGGCAAATTAAATCTTTGAGAGCGCCTGTGTACCCAGAGACCCTCGCAGGGGCATTTTCTTCTCGGTGGCCTTAGAGCACCCTGCCTCCTAATGGAAGGGAAGCAGAACAGATGGGACACAAATTGCACTTTCATACACCTCAAGGTTCAAGGCAATTTCCCCTCTGTGCCTGTGAAGTTCTCGGATTGCCTCTCCATCCTTTGAGCCTTTCACTCTTCAAAGGGGTTTGAGTTTGTTCAGTGCCATGACTCATACACACACACACACACACACACCCACACAAACACACACACTAAAACATAGCCTCCTGTAACACGGACATCCGAACTAACACCCACCCACACAGACATAAAGCTACTTATCCCACTGGACACCTCGTATGTTTCATCATCACACAGTCATTTGTGTGAGCCGTTTTAATGACCCCACTGATTCTATCAAGGACGTTGACTAAATAAATAGTAAGATCACTGATCAGAGTACACGCCGACATCATTTAAAATGTAGCTGACATTTTTTTGAAGTCATTACACATGGCAGGGGGTTTTGCGATGTGTGATGGCTTTGATATTGGGCTTTGATATTGTTATGTGTGTTACGATATCATCATGTTAGGTCGCCACCAGCAACCAAGAGAGATGCAGTAGACTTCCTGTCTCTCATGTGATGTTGTGCGTACAGTGTGCAGGGCTGAATGGCCCAGGTGCTGGCGGAGCCGCTGAGGAGGTAATAAAAGACTTCAAGCAGTATTGTTTACTGCCCCATTAACAAACAAACATTAGGGCCCATTTGGCTAAATACTGCTGACAGAGAATATGGTGATCAATCACCATGGCAACCATCCCCATTAATTAATATTGCACTGGGAGATTTAGCAACGCTTGGAGGAGGAGGACAGTGCATGTGCACAGATTTTTGATTGCGTTTTTTTTTGTCTTTCAGGGCGAGGGTGGGGACGGGGGTTTTGGGGGGGGTTGGATTTTTCGTTGACTGGGTTTCCACGGCACCATCTTTCATTTCTGGCCTTTGTCCGACGCCGCCGGCAGAAGTAGCCTTGCTCTGCATACCAACCAAGGGGTTAACCCTGTCCCCAAAGCAATTACAGCCAATTGTGGAGCTAGTTACCAATTAGTGGATTAAACATAATGAGTCTGCCGTCGCCATGGTGACGGAATTTTTCAATGATACTTGTCAAAATGAAGAGCCCTTTAAAAAAAACATCGGCAGTGGTTTTAACAGATGGAGGCAGAGAGGTCCAGTCCATTTAGTACAATCATCACTTTAGTTTGTTATTGAATGTAATTAGTTGGTTTCATGTGAACTTTGAAATGGAACAAAAAATCAAAAAATATGTCAATTAACCTGCAGAAACAAAGCAACCGGTACAGGAGGCAAAGCCTGAGAGGAACCTGAGTGTTTTTAAAGCAACTGCAAACTCACTCACGAGGTCTCCACCTGTTTTATTGTGTTTTTAGCTTTGATTTTAAGATTCGCTGCACTAAGGCAAACTTTGGCTTATATTCAGTAAGACTAATATGGAGGCAGGCTTGTATTCTGAACAAGTTGTGTACCCTCAGCTCGCATGTTGTTCACTCAGCTGTCAGCCATAGTTATTAGACTGTTCAGTCATATGCATATTGCACATATACAGTACCATCTGTGCTTTTGTCCCTTCAGGGCCAGAGCTGACATATTACAGTGGGAAGACTCTTATTGAGTAGTATAATGGATTCCAAACTACAACATTTCATATCCAGTGTAATTTGATCGCTATTTAGTCTGGATATTTGATGCCCGTTCCTCTCCCTTTATGAAACCGTCTGTGCAAACGGGGCCAGAATCCAAAAATGATTTATGACAGATTCATGAAGAGGGGCCAAGGGGAGAGAAACAGATTAGGTAGAAATCTGGAGAGATAAAGATGAGACGTCTGTCTGCTGCTGAGGGCAGCGAGACAAGCCCTGTCTGTATCAAGCTCAGGGAAATGTGCTCAGGGCCCTGACAGACAGCATCGAACCATCTCAGAGCTGACACAGACATCATCTCTCTTTTCTTTTCCTAGGGCAAGGGGAGAACTGTGACATTGCCAATTATAGTCCTTAGGCGGCCATCTTGTACTTTATTAAGCTGTTCCTGTGAATGTATACAACCCTGATGAAGGATCATGGAGACTTTTCTTCTCTATAAACATGTCATCATATTTCCACACAGGTAGGGACACAGGGGACAGGTTTATTGTGCCCAGAAGTGCTGGCAGTTGAAGCTTCTGATAGCAGCTGGAGAAAAGAGGTCTGATCCTCATAAGGAGTTAGAAGGACAGTCTGATTTTCCCAGTGTTTTCCCCGGCAAGACTCAGACCCCCCTTACAGACGGCCCTTTTAAAACAGCAAACATCCAAAAACCCAGCAACTGTCTGTTGGAGTCATACCAACATTACATCACCCAGGGCACGGGGGTCGGGCGGACTTTGACATGTGATCACAGAGAAAGTGTTGATGTCTTCTCACTGCGTAAACTGGCGTTTGTGCTGACAAATCAACAGCCGAACTGGGCTGATTCAGCCCATTTCTACAGTTTTCAGCTTCCATCTCCTTTTCATTTCTCCCCCCCCCCCCCCCCCCCCGTCGCAGGTATGATGACTGTCAGCCATAATGCTGGTCAGCGTGAGCCCGGCTGCAGTTGAGCAGAGTGCTGGAAAGGCTGTGCGATTACCTCTGCCCCCCTGCTGTGAGCACTGCCGCGGCGGAGGGACTGAGAGGTAAGAGTGGTGAGCTTTTAATACCAAGCACAATAGGGCACCTCAACCCCAGACAGGCACCATATTTACACTGGGCTAAGGCTCTCCCTGAGCCTTATGACAGAGCAGGCGGAATGATCACCCCTCGCCTTGCAGCCAGGGATCCATAATTCATGAGAAGAGGTGGATGGGGTGCAAACAGGGCATGCTTACAGAGAGAGGGGGGCCGCCGCCTGAGGAGTGTGTCCTGAGCCCTGTGTGTCTAAGTAATTAAATGGGATTAGGTATGCGCTGAACCCATTTTCAGAGAGATTGGCTGGCAATGCCATTATTATTGGAAAGGATCAGAGGAGCTTATAGGCATTGGGGAGAAAGGTAAGTGAAGAGAGAGGTTTGAGGAGATTTATTAAAAGAAAAACTACTCTCTCAAATGCGGGTGGCAGATTGAAGGCAAACCATTTTTTACATTGCTTTTCCCCCTTTAAGAGACGAAAGGGGGAGAGAGATGGGGTCTCATGGTTGAGCTTCCTGTGGAGAGAGACGCAGATACGTCAAAGAAACCAGGGCTAACTATGTCCACAGACTCTGCACCTCTGCTCTACCCAAAACATCCGTTTCTAATTTGTGTGACAATGCCACTGCGGATGGCACCTGATTTGCAAGAGGGTGCCCGGAGCAGAATTCATTTGAATAAGCACACATCCGAGTTATCAGGGATCAGGAGGAACAGCTCACAGACAGACAGGGTGCTACCTCTTCCCTCAGACACTCAACACCTCGACGCGCTCGGCTAACAATGTGTCTCCATGTGCACCTGGATGGTAATCCCACCAACACAGCTAACAGAAAGGTCCATACACAGCCGAGCATTGTAACCCAAACATCTTATTCCCAATCTGAATGGATGGTAAATCCCAGCTAGTGTGCCCTACCGACGGTTGATTTCTTCTCGCCAGAAGAGCCGAAGCTCCTTCTTGTTTGTGCCTCCTTTTCCCTTAACAGAGAGAACCTTTTGGCGACAGCAACCCTGGGAGATATGCAGAAAGCATGTCCCCTGGGGAGAAAAGCTGCCTCAGGCTTCAGAGAGCCTATTTACAACAAGCTGTGCTTGTTACTTTCATCAAAATAGAGCACTGAGCTTTCTCCTGCCTTGTTTTTTTGTGCTTTTGGCAGGAGGTTGTTATTGTAAAGCACTGACTCCATTGTGCTCAGCAGTGCGTTGAGAGTCTAG
Source organism: Pleuronectes platessa (assembly GCF_947347685.1). Lineage (NCBI taxonomy): Eukaryota > Metazoa > Chordata > Actinopteri > Pleuronectiformes > Pleuronectidae > Pleuronectes > Pleuronectes platessa. The sequence continues at coordinate 17,471,852 of NC_070629.1, read as the reverse complement.
CTGTCCACTACCATGGAGAAGACAAGAGAGAAGAGATGGTTGAACGAAAGGAAGACACCTTTTTTTCTTTCTCCCGGAGCTGCCGGTGTGTTTTAAAGACTGAGGAAGAGTCTCTGGGAGGTTTACAGAAACCTGCTCAGTCACCGAATTTTCCCAACCTTTGAACCTCAGCTGTACTCCATCAAGTTCAATTAGAGGATCGGTGGTCTCTGGCGGGCACGTTTGTCATAATCTATTGGGTACGGTGCATTCCAGATATTGAAGGAGAGGACAGAAAATCAATAAACTGGATTGGGCTGCCAGGCCCAGAGGGAGGTCTCCTTACCCTGGCGTGTGTGGCTCAGGCTCAACTCTCCTCCATCAAGCCTCTCTTTTTTACTGCTGTTTGGGCCATCAAATTGAATTTCATCAAAAGGTCTCAACAAAAAAGGGAAGATATATGGCATACGGCCTTTGTTATCCACAGACTCTCCATTTGTCCTCCAGACAAATATGCAATCACACACAGCCGATGGTCAGGAAGGGCTGATGTTTGCTTTGGATTTTATAAAGAAAAACAAACACTGTCCGATTCATCAATCCTGTAGACTTTACACAGACTCACACGTTTGTTAGTCATCAGAGATTTCATGCATTTGTAAAATTCTGAAATATTTCAAACGTGTGTGACGTGTCGGCTGTGTGTAATGAGCCGAGTCGATCTGACGGATCTTTTGATCCCGCGTGTTTCTGTTTGCTCTTATCAACCATGAGCAGAGAACAGAAAGGAACTCAGGCAGGAATCAAGGTCAACGACTCCTTGACAACCGTTCCATCTGTGAGGTATTATCATTTCATTACCTGCCCCCATCAATAGCCACTGCTGTTTTCTTTTTGACTCCATTTCCATAGTAACTACAGATTTATTGTTTGTAAGGGGCCAATCATTCTTGGACAATTGCCTCCTAATGGTGCGATATCAGTGGCAGTGTTCAGCTGTGTGTACGTGCGTGTGTGTGTTTGTGTATGTGTGTGTGTGTATGTGCGTGTGTGTGTTCGGAGGACTGGGCTAAAGGTGATGCATGCTGTGTATTGTTCCTGAGAGGTAATAATCATTGAAGCTGTGTGCCGTTGTCCCACCAGGCCAGAGATTTTCATATACATGACCGTGGAGCTGATCTGGGTATTGTCACTGTCACCGTCTGCCCCTGCGCTCACAGCCACTCTTACATCTCTCCACCCGTTCCCTCCTTTACCTCAAGTATGTAGAACAAAAGAGAAAAGAATTATCACCCAAAGGAGGAGGTCCACCTAAAAAATCTATAAAGTCCTCCATCAAAATCAGCTCCCTCGTTTTATGAGGACATTAATCTGCTGCTGCAGAGCTCTGCTCTTCAAAGCACCTTGACAGTGTGATTGCCCCTTCTTTTTTTTCCTCGTGGCTGCTGTTTCTTGTGTGCTTTGTTATACAAAATCTCAAAAGTTTATCAAACGGAGGGGAGGCTGTAAGGAAGCGACAGTGCCTCAGAGAGAAATAAAGGATGGAGATGAAGAGAGGACAGAGATAGATAGAGAGGAAGAGAGGAGGGAGGAAAGAGCAGCACTTCTGAGTAACAGACCTGCCAAAATAAATTCTCCACGGGAAAAACAAAACATCCTGTGAAATAAAACTCTAGCATCCCCTTCCAAAAATGCTGCAACCTTCATCTATTACTCTCAAGTGTCAGATAAATGTCTGGGAGAGATGGAGAAGTCGTCCTTGCAGCTGTGCCTTCTCCAACTAAACTCTGCATCTGCCCTCTCCACCACCAACACGCCACAAACACACACATCGTACACACACACATCGTACACACACACACACACATTCACCTGCATCATACGAGCTGGGTCAGTCCAGGGAGAGCATCTAGGTTAGACTGTACACCAATTTAATTGGCTGTCTGTAGGTGGGGAATGAGTGATATCTGTCAAAGTAGTGAGCACGAAGAAAAGGAGACAAAGTTAAAGATCCATCTGTCCTGCAGGACTGTAGTGTGTTCCTGTAGGTCATGATAAATGCAGCTCACGGACGCTCCCCATCCGATATTACAATCTGATTCATCCCTGGCTGTGCTCAGTGGGTCCTGGAAAGTCTGCCGTGGAGATTATTTACGACACTGCTCTGTTCTTTAACAGCACTGTAGTGTGGAGAGTGTTACCAGGGACATGAGCGACACTGCTCTGCTTAGTGAATGAATTAAAAGAGTAAACGAGGGCAGTAAGCAGAGAGCGTCACGAGCGGGACTCCACTCCACTTAATTATGACCTATTGGCCGTAGGGCCAGGACTACTGAGCTAACAGGTGGGGTGAGCTGTTTTCAACTCTGGACCATTTCCGGAGTGTATCTTTTACGTATGAAGAACGCAGCAGGAGATTGTCCTTTCACAGGTACAGAACATTTTTGGGAAGATTCAGGTGAGGGAGGACGTCTGGGTAGAGCACGCAGGAGGCATCAAAATCCAAATGCCTTTGCGCACAGCACATTGACACAGGCGTCGGCCTCTAACGCCAAAACCTCGCAAATGTCATTGTCTTTCCAAGTCAACATCTTCGTCAGCGTCTTCCATGTAAGGACCTCTTCTTCATCCTGAAATATTTGTTTTCCTCCGGTTCCATCACGTATTAGAATCCTCATCAACAAGCTGTGACTTTCCCCGAAAATGTTCATGCTGGGATTCTGACATTTTACAAGGGGGGCCGGCATGAAAAGTTCCAGAAAATATCCAGAGCAACTGAGTCGGACGTTTCAATTCTCACACACAGCCCCTCCAGGAAATTTCCCAAAATGTCCAGACTTTAGTACGTGTGAGAGCAGCTAGAGGGACGCTTCCAGGTGGTGTCTGCTGTACAGGGAGTGTGCGGAAAGGATCTCAGGCTCAAGTTATGTGCTGTTGATGGAGAGAAGGCAAATAAAATGTGTGCAGAATAATCTTCGCTAAGGAGGCTCCACTCCAGTCGTTTCATTTAATAGCCTGTGCTTTTTTTTTAAGATTCACTTCGTAATCACAGATGAGAGATGTGCACATCAAACAAGACGAGCGACTTTGGTCTACACAGCTGCCTTATAAAAAGCAAACAAGCTATAAATAAAAGAGAATTTTATAGAGGGCCGTCTGTCGGGCATGTGGGGTTGAAATAGGGAGAGAGGAGTAGAAAGGAGGAGGAGAGGAGACGAGAAGAAAGGGAGAGGAAAGGAAAGGGAAGGAAAGGGAAGGGAAGGTAAGGAGAGGGAAAGGAGGAAGTGGTAGGGAGAGGAAACGGGAAATCTGGGATCCGAGACATCACAGAGCACAGTGCATGACATTACCTATTATGAACACAACGTCATGCTATTTAAATGTGATGGCAGGAACAGGTTGGCTCAGGGTGGGGCTGGTTTTACTGCTGTAATGAGATCTTTTGATGTGGCTGATAAGGGGGGGACTGAATTGGGGAGAGGGCCCTCTGGGGGGAAGGGAGAGGACACCCGACCAGCGCAGCCACAGCACCGGAGAGGAAGAGGGGTATAAAGGAGAGACGTGTGGGTGGAAGCAGGAAGCAGACAGGACACAAAGGGGTTTTATAAAGCCTGTTTCTTACTAGTTTCACACCAGAATTAGCAGCTGTTTGTGGATAAACCCACTAAAGAAGTCAAACGACTCCTTTCCCATTCCAAGTAGAGACATTTTCTGTTCTTTGGGGTTGTTTTCTGCCAGTCAGACAGTTTTGACGTCATGAACGTGCTGCATATTGTTCCCGAGAAACAAAGTACGCGTTCGTGGCTATTTGTGCGGCAACATCTGCAAGTTCAATGCCGTGCCGTGGAAAAGGTTCAGCATCAGCGTCTAGACTGACAAAACGCCGGTTTCCACCAATGCCAATCAGAGCCGGATAAATACTTGTGTCTACTGCAGATTTAAAGTCTATTTCCACAGGTCAAAAAAAACGCTAACGCCAGCTAACATCTGTTTTTTGTCTACAATGGGAATGGATTCAATCGGCATTCCGGCTCAGATCAGCGGTAATTTAGCGTCAAGCAAGGTGAGAGAGAGCCTCTGTTTTGGGCGTGTTTGTGATGTCGATCATGACGCAAAGAGAAAAAAAAAACAGAAAGGCCAACGCCTGTACTGGCGGCTGAGTTTGCCCGCTTCTAAAAATCCCATGTATACCTGCTAATTTCACCTTAAAAAACTTGTACCTTGACCTTGGAGTTAATACTGATTGTATCCATTCCCATTGGCGGAACAAAAAACAGATGGTATTGGATGTTTTTTGTCCAGTGTAAAAGAAGCTTTATATTTCTGTGTTCAAGGTGTTTAAAGAACGCTCAGACATCTTAATTTTATTCAACAAATGTGAATAAAGAAACACATCCTGTATCAAACATCATGCTGTGCTGCTTTAGCAACTGTTGTGTGTGTGTGTGTGTGTGTGTGCGTGTGTCCGTGTGTGTGTTCAACATTTAAAATACACACACATGCGCACACTGTGTCGCTGACCTTAGGAGTGCTACACTCACTCCAGGTGTCTGTGTGGAGTCTCGCTGGGCCACTCTGCCATTAACAGAAACCTCCACCTGCTGTCTCTGTGCTGCCTTGGCTCTCTGGATTTCAGACAGAAATCAATCAGGGCGTCCCGTCAGCCATCATCGGCTTTACAGTGTGTCTGAGTGCACACCCCCCTGTGCACGTGAAACGCACACGCTCACACAGTCGCATATACCGACACAAACTAAAGCTTGAAAACAGCAAACAGGCGCCGCTTGATGTTTCAGTTATTTATTTATTTCGACGGAAAAAACAAAGTGCAAAGGCAGAGAGGAATAATTTGACAGAAAGCAGGAACGCGGCGGCGTGTGTTCCGAGGCCTTGTACTTTTGACACCTGCGAGCGAGGCGGTGTTATTGAAGCTTACTTTGAAGGCAAGGCCAGAACAATAATCAAGGCCTGTTTCTGAAAACACAGAGGAATCTCGGCGCAAGATGTTCTTTCTGATTGAAAACAAATTGGTTTTATTAGCGATGTCACCTCACATGATCTTACATACCGGGAGGCAGAGGTGGTCTTTGATTTTTTTTTGGGGGAGGGAACGCACAGAGATAGACCACTTTCATCTCTAAGAAGTTTGTTGATTTTAAGCGGGGGAATCTTGAGCTGATCAAGGCTCCTTTTGTTTTGTATCTCCCCATCAGGCCAGGTGTGGGGTTATCGTGGAGCCGGGTGCCCAGCACAGCTCGTAATCTACTGGGCCGCTGAAGACGAAGCTCCAATATCCTAATCAATTATCAGCGCCCTCGAAATAATCTGGGACGATCTCCTCCTCCCACTGTTCCCCACAGACGCTCCAGAGTGCACAGAACAAAGGATAATAATCTACTGAGCTGTTGCTTTGAAAAAAGCAGCAGCAGCACGGAAAGTTCTCAGGAAGAAGCTGCGAATAACACATAAGGTGAAATAAAGACGAAGGGCGTGAAGGGAAAGTCAAACCCGTACTCGTGTGGTGTTGACAACACGAGGATATTTACAGTCAACGTCTGGGACAAGGAGCTGCGTTCCACCTGGAGACCCATAAGCTCGCAGGATCATCAAAGCAACAACTGCCTCAACCTGGCGTGTGTGGGCCCGTGTGTTACACCTCATTTCCCCCGAGTCCTCGTGTCTGTAGGCAGGAAAATGACTCGGGGCAAACATTCACATTTACACAGCAGAGGTGACGTGTCTTCCCTTAGTTCACATCAGCAGCCCTCCACATGGAAATCTGACTGACACTGGTAGGAAATCTGGTAGTTAGTGCTGCGGCTCTGATTTACAAATTGTATTGATGACATCATCATAATAAATATGATTTTTAAATCAATCAATCAATCACATTTTATTTGTATAGCCCATATTCACAAAATGAAAGCGATGTTAATGTTTACCATAGAGCTTTGTTTCTCTTGTTGTAATAATCATTATTTAAGGATTTCATTGTGCTTGTTCATAAAACGACACAGTCCTTGTTTGGCTTGTAAAATAAAAGAGCTTTTTGTGAAACATGCTTATTTGCCCCCACTGAGATGTGACCCTTGATACCAGTGTCATGTTTGTGCCTCAACTATAAAGCTACATCCTGCAGGCGATAAGCAGAGTTTATCAGAAAGGCTGTAAATAAACTGATTCTTAAAGTTTGGCTCATTAATAATAATTTATGACATCTTTATTTATTCTTTTTATCAAAGTTAAATGGAAAATAAGGTTATTTGGCTGAGCTTTGACTTTGTGTTTACACAGGGGGATTGAACAATTGTGATATACACTCAAAAAAAGAATTCCTTGAATTTACTTAAAAAAATCATGGAAAGAATTTCCACATGATTAAATTGGTTTCTTTCAGTATAAAGCAATTATGTTGGTCTAACGTAATTTTCTTAGGTTGGGTTAGTGTAATATCTTAGAGTTGATTCAACTTAGTTAGTTGAATTAGATCCCACTTGATTTAATAGTTAGTCTAATTAGGACTAACTTAATTCAATAGAGTTTATCCAACTGATTTCAAATTAATACAATTTAAACTATTAAATAGAGTTAATCTATCCCAAAAAAATTAAGTTGGCCCAACATAATTGCTTTATACTGAAATAAACCCATTTAATCATGTGGAAATTCTTTCCATGATTTTTTTAAGTAAAATCAAACCATAGCTTTTAAGTGCAAACAATGTGAACAGTAACAAAACCAAATTAAATGTTTAAATGGCTGGAAACAAGACAAGACAAACTGTGGATGAGGCAATCAAATTGTATTTCTTAAAAAACACAAAGTTCAACACTTTCAGGTGCTTGTAAACAACATTAAAAAAAATACTTTCTCTTAATATCAACACATTGCTTCCCTTATTATTCAAAGTGCAAAAAGTAAGATAATGTTAACACTTTCAGGTGCTTGTAAATATAAAAAATAGACTCCCATTTTTGAGAAATTGAAAAAACAGCACATTGCAAGTCCAAACAGAATGGATCTTAATATTCACACACACACACCAAATCCAAAACAGAATGGATCCTAATATTCACACACACACACCAAATCCAAACAGAATGGATCTTAGTATTAACAAAATAAAGAAAATTTACAAAAGTATAGTGATTTAGTGAACAGTAAAGTGCTGTTAAGAAATGGGGCACTGTCAAGTAGCCATCACATATGACAGGATTCCATTAGAATTATCGCGGCCAAGGGAATGGTCAGAGATGGAAAGTTTTGGAGAAGTCTGATTCAACAAATTTCTAAATTGTTTTACATTATCGGGGAACCCCGACCCTATATGAGCTGATCAAGGCTTACGATTAATCTGTACCACACTCAATCAAGACTGACAATGTCGCAGACCAGATTTTTCTGTTGATTGTTTGGAGGGGCCAGGGCATAAATTTGACGAGAACCTTGCAGTGTGAGGCCAGCATTAGACTCACATTTCCCTTGAAACATTTCACATTCCACATCAGTACAACATATTTAGAATGTAACAGTGAACATAACATCAGAAACTGAGGGTCAATGAATTCTAGAGCCTGCTCAATGTCAAGACTTGAACATTATAAACAAAACACTGCTTAAATTATTTTAAATTTTTTTGTGCCAACAAAAACATTTCACAGTTAGGGACATTTGACATAAAAGCCAACAGTGGTAAATCTAAAACATTGTGGAAGACAGTTTTTTTTAGTATTTTAACTTCACTTATGTTAGGATCGAACAAGAGTTTAACTGATTTTTAGTCACAAGGTGTTTTTCCTAAGGTGAGGATGAGCTCAGTCATGTACTTGATCTTCTGCAGAGCTTCAAAGGTGTATTTTAGCTCTCTGGGGTAGCTACGGTTTAGAGCATACACAAGCGCAAGCAACTCTGCCACTGCAATAGGCACATACCTCAACTCATGCAACACCTTTACACCCTCCAGAAGAATTCTGACATCCTCTGGGTTCTCACTGGGCCCTGCACCGTTGTGTCGAATGACAAAGACTCCAAAGACCGTCTCTGCCATAGCCTCCAGACTGCTTTTATCATCGCTCTGTAATTAAGAAAAAAAATAATGAATAAGATAAATTATTTTTAAATTTATGTGCATTATATTTCATATCTTATAGCACGAGTCATTTTTACACTATTAATGTAAAACAGCTTTCACCAACTATCTTCAAATAATCAAAGTACATACATTCCAATGTTTTTGGAGCTGATGTTTCAAAAGTTTTAAGGGCTATGTGAATTCAAAGGAAAATTAACAATGATCATCCCCAGTGAAGATTAAGTTAAATCAACATACCAGGTATTCTTTCACCAGCTTCTCTGGATCTTCATCAATCCAAGGTCACAGATTAGAGAGAATATGTGAAAGAAAGAAAAACACATTAGGAAAAACATCTTGACCAACCAGCAGTTGTTTTCACACACCTGATGCTAGATTCACAGGTCATCACAACATGAGACGGCTTTAGAAGCTAGAGTAGATGTGAAGATTAAGTTAAATCAACATACCAGGTATTCTTTCACCAGCTTCTCTGGATCTTCATCAGTGTAAGGTTGCAGATTAGAGAGAATATGTGAAAAAAATAAAAACACATTAGGAAAAACATCTTGACCAACCAGCAGAGTTGTTTTCACACACCTGATGCTAGATTCACAGGTCATCACAACACAAGACGGCTTCTGAAGCTAGAGTAGATGTGTTTGCAGGAATTATTATAAATATGAGTATATAACATGAGTCACTTTTCCATTATCATACCTCAGTCATGGCTACCATGATGCTTCTGATCCGCCCCCCTTGAACTCTGCCTGTCTTGGCAAACAACTGGATTAGGTCTGCAGAGTGAGCATCCAGCTCAGAGAAGAACGTTAACTCTAAATGGATTGTTGTGATTCTCTTGAGTTCCACACACACCTACAAATTGAGAAAAAGACAACAAAAAAAAAAGACAAAATTAAGTTTGGCTATTTTGATTTCAGTGGTCTCATCTCATCATCTCATCAGTGGTACATATCAATATTAGTTTTCTCCATACAAATTCCACTGTCAGAGCCAGTGAATCCTTAACAGTTTATGAATTACATCAGAGTCTGTAAAAGGTAAAAGGGGATGTTCCTTAACACAGTCATTTACTTACCTCATGCACATGGAAGAGAGCAGGCCACCTTGTTTTGAAATCAGCTATCATTGGTGCCTCCCGAACTACTTGTTGCCTCCTGTAAGCAAAGGTCTTGTCCATCATTTGCCACATTCTCCTCATCGTTTCTTTTCTTCACTTCTGAGAGGAGGGCCACTCTTGGTCCTTCTAGTGTCCCGGCTGTTTCACCAGACGGGTAGGCAGGGCAGTAATTCACTTCTGCTGGACTGGTTGTAACTACACCTGGCTTGAAGTTTTTCATGGTATGTGGTTTGTGCTTTCTGTTTTTGTGAGAGTGAAAGGTTCCATATACATTTGTTTTAAAACTGCAACCCATAAACATACAATAGACAGTTTCATTACTCTTCAAATGAGTGCCAATGTGTATGAAATAATCCTTTTCAGTAGACAGACCTCTGCAAGTGCATAACGTACATCTGAATGTTGACAGTTCCAGCAGCTCCTGGGAATTTTGTTTAGGATGGACTCTACTTAAATGAATATGCATAGCATTCCATGTCTTAAAAGTACATGGGCAGTTTGTGTGTGGGCACGGGTAGCGCTGCCTTTGACGGTGTTGTAGTCTCAGATGTTTCAGTAGGTCATATCTAGAAGATGTAGATTTGCTACACAGCTTACAATTCCACATTGCCCCACCCCAAAAAAAAACACATCAAAGTTTTGATGATGGACTTGCAGTCTAAATGACCTAGAAATGGACAAAGGTTTCTGCTGCTCTAGCCAACAAAAAAACCAAGGGAATTTGGTAGATATACTTATATAAAGAAACTTTATGATGGCCCCCTTTACCTGCATTCACAGACAGGTTGGACAACAGACATAGGTGCAGTCAGATAGGAGACTCTTGTGGTCGGACAGCAGTCACAGCACACTTTGGCATTCACAAATTTCTGTAATAGATTTAGAGAGATTGATCAGTTAACATGAAGTTATCATTAAATAATTAGAAAACACAGCCACATGGGCACAGACACACACAGGAAAGAGCTAGATGCAGAGGTAGAAAAGGGTGAGTGTATGGGGAGAAATTGAAACAGACGAAGGGAGGAAGAGACAGACAGAAAGGCTAATGCAAAGCTGAAAAAAATATAAATACTTAAACATACTACATAGACATTTTATTTACCAGGCAAGAAACTGTTCCTGTATAGTTATTATAATTCTATGGGAAGGTTGAGTAACACAGCAGGAGCTGGAAACAATGATCAATCTGATTCACCATTCAAATAGAGAAGAAAAAGAGCTGATGTTTAGTTTTACTGACAACATTTAGCAATGTCATATTCTCTGGTTTAACGTGTTCAGATGCATTAGCTCATTTTTTCCCCTAATGGATCATCGAGGCTGGAAAGACAAAAACGGGAAAACGTGACATTATACAGATGTAGACAAATTCCAATTAATAGAACACAATATTGCTAGGACACGCAGCGTTCGTGGACGGGACGTTTCACGTGTCTGCATGCATGAGTCACGTGCTACGCCATGCTCGACTCGTTTTTACTTCAACTCGTTACTCGTCACACTGTCCCCATGCGCTGACGTTACTCACTATTTCTGCCAGCAAATGTTCCCTCGTGATAAAGTAAGCCGAGTGTAGCCGTAATGGCGCTCTGCTCCCCGGAACCGGAGTTCACACACGCCGCGTCTTCTCTGATGTAGCCGCTGACTCATCAAGTGTCTTGTGTGTCCTTCTCACACGATGTAACGTTATTCTTCAGTTCAATGCTTATATGAAAGTCTTTGAGTAACTATCTTTCAAGTTATAGAGGCACAACTAGCAACACAAAACACCGTGTTAACTCGCCATGTGTGACGGACGACTTTCTAAGTTTGATAAAAACAAATAAACCGCTGCGTTCTAATACCGTGGAAAATGAACCGACTAACAGCTGATGAGATTTCTGAACAATATTTCGCTCGCATATGATTGGATGGAAATTGATTTTCCCTTACCTTCTCCGTGTGCCTGATGTACACATCCGGTAACGTACCTGACTTCCGGTATTTTTTTTCTCGCGATGTCTCATCGAGGTGTGTTCTCGCGACGAGTGCCGTGCTTCTTGCGCGGAAACTCGAACATATCAATTCATATCAACGTGATTTAATCGTGTTAAAGCGAAGTTGTTGAATATTTAGCGAATCCAACGCAATTGTATCACGTTCATCTTGCAAACAGGAATTATTTAATTCAAAATACTCTTTTAATTCAAGTAAATAGGACAGCCAGCCAATATCCTTTTTTTGAGTGTATACACAATGTCCACTGGTGGGTGTATTTCATATTTCTTCTATCTAACTGTTGACCTCTTGCTGTCTTCAGTCCTTATGATAAGCTTTAGATTGAATGTGGAGATGAGACGATGGTATTTATCATCTAATCTACGTCTCATTTGTGAAACATGTTATTTTTGTATTTTCCAAAAATGTGAAACAACTCCTTTTGTTTGAGCATACAGACTGGAAGCTGTGGGAATGTAGCCTGGCTCTCGTCGAAGTTACCAAAACAAAACACAGATAATCTCAAATGAACCTGCATCGGGCTCATTTAATCTGTGCACAAACAGAAACTTCGATGCATTGTACTGGTTGGTTCCCAGTCTTGATGCTAACATACGCTATAGACCAGAGTCCGTCATTTATGCATCACTCTATGTATGCTACATATATATATTATCTTTACATCTCACTGTCAAGATGCAGAAACATATTTTTCACAATTGTAAAGCCAGGTGAAAAACCTTCATCCCAAATGTTCTATCTTTGTCAGGCACTATGCTAACACTACCAGTATCTCTTTACAGAACCTTTTCCACTGGTTTCCATCTCAGTAATTTGCTGCTCATGCAAGTTGTTTTCATGCTTTGTGAACACCACAGAAACCTGCAGCAGGAGTCAGTGGGTCACAGAGGGGGAGGGCGGGGTCCTCCAGCTGTGAAGCTCAATTTACCCACAGGCCTCTGCCATGGCCTCTGCTTTGGTACACGTTTCACTTCCTGCCCTCCACCATGACAGCAGGAGAGATTCTTCAAATCTTCCTTTCTACAAAAACCCTTCTCTCAGGCCCAGGTTTCCACCCGGCCTGCCCTGACATCCCCCGCATGCACGCTGCAGCTGTGACCTCAGAGCTCTCTGCACCACATGGTGGGAGGAGGTTACAGCGAATGGAGAGCATGGCATGCGGGGCTGGTTTGTAACTAGTGAAGACTATTTTTGTACATTCACTCTGTGTTTTACCGAAATGTCACTGATATGATCCTCTGATGTTTATGAAACTTAGGAAAGTTCAAATCCAACTTGTTCTGTATATGGTTTTGTGGAATGCAATGTGATGTATGGAAGTGGTTATCCACACATCGACATAACTGCAATAAATCAGATGACGTATGTGGCTAAAAGGAGGCGAGTTTCCAGTATGAGCTGTAGGACTAACTCAGAGTTAGTGACTAAAAACGTGCATAACTGTTTAACATCGTGAACAAATCTAAAAGTGATGAAATTCAGATGATACCACTATCATCTGTTTTCTCTTTATACGGCAAACATCGATATTTCAGCTTTGGCCAATGCTTGACAGCACCTTTCATTTCAGTGCAGTGTAGTTTATCTGCCATAAGTGTACAGTACAGGTTTATGTCTTCTTTTATTACTTAATTTTTTTCAAGGAATGATTAAATACACTTAGCATAATTCATAGTAACAGAAATGTTCAAGGCGTTGTTTCTTCGGACACGTGTAACCAGTGCAGTGAGTCAGAGGTTTAGAGGTAGAAAGTAGAAACCTGTCTGCTCCTCCCTCCGTGACAGTGTTTCTCGAGTTGATGACCTCTGCTTCTTAATTTACTGTGGTGAGGTGAAAACAAGCTCCTCCAATTCCCAGTAAACACCCGAGGGCAGCGCTCGCTCCTCTCTGGCCCGCGGGGTCATGACCTCTGTATTTTTGAGGTAAACACGTGGAAGAGCACAGAGGAAAAAAAAACAAAAAACATTTAATCAAAATTAGGTTTTTGAGGTTTTGCATGCAGGACGAAGGGCTCTGTAAATCATTACCAATCAGACACCGGGAAGAAAATTAAATCGGCGGAGGAATCAATGGACTCAGATCGATCAGTGCAAAGGACAACTGATTTGGCCCCGGAGAGCTGTGGAATTCCAGAGGCCGTGCAGAGGGCCACAGATCGGTTTCCACTTTATAGCCACAGCTGCCAGAGCTCATTCCCATCAAGACGGACCACCGTTTCTGAAGGTAGCTCAGCTGGGCTTAACTAAAACAAAACCTTAGAGGGCAGAGTAATCTGGGGCAGAAAGCCGTCTGATGGAATCTGACTGGATAGACAGGAGATTAAGGTGAGCCCCCCCGTCTGTCTCAGCCTCAGCGCTCTGCTCCTCCTCTGGACATGGATGGATCCACAGTCTGCAGATGTGCAACAGATGGCTTCAACTTCACTTATGGCTCATTTCCACATCTTTAAAGGTCACGGGCAACCGCTCTAGCAACACCAAGTGAAAACATTTATCACCACGAACGATCCCATAATGGTGATAAAACCTAATTTAGATCGACTGGTCTGCTTTTTCTGGCCGTGCACAAGCATAACATTATGATTATAGTAAAGATCCAACCAAATGAAAAATATATAAACACCCATTTGCCAAATTTAATGTAGGTCCCTGTGTTAGTTGTTTTTTTTTTAAATATATATATGTTAGATATATTCAAAAATAATGTAAAATGTCAAAACCTGTCTTTTCAGCTGTTTGACGACTCATCGTCCACTCATGGGTGTTTACCACCACTCCTCCCTCCCCCTGACTGTAAATTATCCCAGTTACTGACTGGAACACGTGAAACTTTACAGTCCAATTCATGTGTTGTGATAGCTTTACTGTACATGTTAAGCCCTTCCCTATTAGCTACTGTGTTTTTACCACAAACACATAAATACTTTGAAATTAAAAAACGCCCTGTCACACGTTAGATTTGTTCATCCATCCATTCCTGTTTCTCTTCATCCATCTGTACATCCAGCCATACCCTCCTTTAGCCTATAGACCAGGGGTCTCCAACACGTCGATCGCGAGCTACCGGTAGCTCGCGGGCAGGTTTTCAGTAGCTCGCCTGATAGGTTGACCGAAAAAAATAAAAAAATAAAATATATTCCGACGACAGTAAATGCACCTCATCTCACTTACGTTCACATATATGTCACATTGGTGTCCGGTGTAAATGTAGCCAAAGTGACGTTGTGACGTTGAGTGACGTTGTACGCTCGCTAAGCTAAAGTGAGGAGTTTGGTGGTATTAGCAGAACTTTACACAAACAACAAAGATGGAAAACCAAGGTGGCCAAGTCAAGAAAAAGCAGAAAACATACAATTTCCATTTGGAGTGGGAATGCGAGTTCTTCTTTACTAGCGTGAAGGACAAGTGTGTGTGCCTCATATGCGGGAGCAGTGTTTCGGTCGGCAAAAGAGGTAACGTGGAGCGCCACCACACTCAAGTCCACGGTAACTTTGCACGGGATTTTCCAGCAGGCAGCACTCTACGGACTGAGAAAGTGAACCAGCTGAAAACAAACCTTAAAAAACAGCAATGTTTATTCATCGGACCGACGAAGAAAGCCAACGCGGCCAAGGAGGCATCATTTAAAGTGGCGCACATTTTGACAAAGCACAAGAAGCCATACACCGATGGCGGGATGGTGAAGGAAGCAATGACAGCGGTGGCCGACACATTATTCAAGGACCATAAAAGTAAGACTGAAATCATGTCCGCTATCGCTGATGTACAGCTTGGCGCAAACACAGTGGCACGGCGAGTGTCTGCGCTCTCTGCCGATGCAGTGGGTCAGTTGGAGCGGGACATGATTAAATGCAAATGGTTTTCAATTCAATGTGACGAGTCGGTGGATGCGGCTGATACCGCTCAGATGGCTGTGTTTGTCCGGATGGTTTTCGAAGACGCTTCCACCAGAGAGGAGTTTTTGACGTTGCTTCCACTAAAAACCACAACCAGAGGAGTCGATATTTACAACGTTGTGAAAAAGTACTTCGTTGAAAATAACGTGCCTATTGAAAAGCTGGTGTCTATTACAACAGACGGCGCACCAGCTATGACAGGACGCCACTCAGGATTTATTGCACTGTGCAAGGCCGACCCGGACTTTCCTAAAATTGTGAACTATCACTGCATCATTCACCAGCAGGCTATATGCGCCAAAGTCATGAGATTTGATCATGTGATGGCACCTGTCATTAAGATCATCAACTCCATTCGCGCAAAGGCCAAGCAGCACAGAAGCTTCAAACTGCTCCTCCAGGAACTGTCTGCTGAACACAGTGATCTCCTTCTCCACACTGAGGTGAGGTGGCTGAGCCGAGGAAAAATACTGCA
The DNA here is from genome assembly GCF_947347685.1 of Pleuronectes platessa. Taxonomy (NCBI): domain Eukaryota; kingdom Metazoa; phylum Chordata; class Actinopteri; order Pleuronectiformes; family Pleuronectidae; genus Pleuronectes; species Pleuronectes platessa. The sequence goes on along the minus strand of NC_070629.1, from coordinate 17,456,290 downwards.
TCGCTTCTGCTCATTGCTGAACGAAATCAAGGCTTTCATGGAGTCAAGAGAGGAGGACACTACACTTTTGTCTGATGCTGAGTGGCTGCTTGATCTTGCGTTCCTGACAGACATGACAGAGAAACTCAATCAGCTCAACACCCAGTTACAAGGTAAAGACAGAACAATTTCTGACATGATCAGTGCTGTTAAGGCTTTTAAAGCAAAACTGTCATTCTACCTCCAGCAACTGAAAAACAAAAGACTGCAACACTTCCCAACAGTAGTTAAGATGTTAGATAGCCATGCAGGGGCTGACTTTGTTTTGGATGTCAATAAATATTGTGACCTCATGTCAAAGCTAGGCCAGGAGTTTGAGGATAGGTTCAATGATTTTGATAAGCTGGAGCCATGTGTGGCATTCATTGCCAACCCATTCATGGAGGTAGACATCACAGAGATTTCAGAAAAGATGGCTGAACTGTTCACTGTCAATCCTGTGGAGATGGAGATGGAGGTTATAAATCTCCAGAATCATGTTCAGCTTAAGTCTCAGCAACACTCACAACATTTCTGGAGCCTTGTAGACCCAGAAAACTACAAGAACATTCACCAAGCAGCACTTAAAATTTCTGCTTTATTTGGTTCGACATACCTTTGTGAAGCTGCTTTTTCTGACATGAATGTCATCAAATCTAAATTCAGAACAAGACTGACAGATGAACATTTAAATGACTGTATTAGAGTGAACCTGAGTGCATACACTCCAGCATACACCTCTTTGGTGGACTCCATGCAGTGCCAGTCATCTCACTAAGTTTTAAAAAGAGTGAGTGTACTAATGTTTTCTTGGACCTTTGATGTTGGGTTATTAAGTTATTGTATTAGAGTTGAGTTATTTTTGATAAGCATTGTGTATTGCAATTTCACACGTGTACAAACAGAAGCTTAAGTCAGTTGATTAATAAATATGTGCGATGTGATGCAAGTAGCTCTTGGCCACTTAATTTTTTTCTAAGTAGCTCTCAGTTGAAAAAAGGTTGGAGACCCCTGCTATAGACGCTCTGTCTTTTGGTTGGTCCAATGGTTAATTCACAGACAGAAATATGTCATATATAAGTATACAATTAGAGAAGACTTTCCATCAAATATGGTTTGAGCATTCATGGTCCCTTAAGGATGAAAACTAATGATTTTGGAGAACAGTTAACTTTTTATTTAGTGCTATGAAAAGGTTGACAGGTTCATCTTTTTGCTAATCATCTTATTAATATTGGTTGAAAGGACTTCAAACTTGTTACAAATATCCATGCTCCCCAGAGGATGACTTTAATTATTATCAGATTTCTATTCTGAAGCTATTATGCTTTACATTTTTAATTTGTGCAAAACTACTCAGTTGTAATTTGTTCATTTTAACAAATATTACCTTTTTACAGTTGATCAATGGGACATCTTATATTTTGTATATGTAATGTCCACGATATGTTAAGAAAATGATTCACTTTATGAACATGCACATTTTATGCTACAATAGCTTTTAGCAGCAATAGCAATAAAATGAACATGTCCATACTTTCCGGTGTTAACTGTAGAGCGTGTGTTTACCCTCACATCTCGTACAGTGCTGCCCTCTTTGCATGTTTTGTAGAAAACATGGCTGTGAATTCCACTAATGTTTCACCTTGTTAGAAGTTTACAATTACTGCACAGACCCCAGAGGCAAACCTAATCTCAAAGTGAGGGGAAATCTTCTATCATATCAAGTGAAATTACTGTGAGCTTTTCTCAGCCTATTCCGATAAGATACCGATCAGCCAAATAGATTGGCTTTTCCATTATCTGCACAGAGATCTTGGAAGGCATCGGGTAGATAATTTGCTAATGTTTCCTGTGACCTCCCCGGATTTAAATTATGTCTTTGGCTACATGTCAACTCAATCCTTCTGTTTACCAGGGAGCAAGCTCTCAAAGAGCCATTAATATTCACTGCAACATATCTGTCTTTTCACATCTTTCTTTGCGGTGTTTACTGACTCAAAAGGAGAGTGGTGTCCGTGCTACTCGGAGGGTATGGATTGAGCCGGCCGAGTGCTTAACAGACCATGTGGGTGTTCAGGAAAAAAATGACGGGGCCGGAGAAAAGAGGGAAAATAGGAAGAGCAGAGAGGTTGGCAACAGGGAAATGATAACATAATTTAAAACGTGGAAAATCACCTTTAGCTGCCTCAGATGTTGAGGGAAACTAGGCTACTGAAGTCCAATCCACATTTCAATGAACAACAGAAATCTGCTCTCGTATTCCTGCATTTTGAAGTAAGATTCAATTATTCTAGGTCTAATTAACAAAATGTAATGAGCTGCTTTGATGTGGGAATTTACCGAAATGAACGTGGTACAATAAATGTAATAATAGAGTTACATTGTCTTTTCTCATTAAAACAGTCACTTAATTCCGTCCCGTCCCGTTTTTATCATGAATACACGGCAGCGCTCCGTGAGCAGGGAGAGAGGTTAGCAGCTTAAATGTTGCTCATAAACAATTCAGCCCCATTTAAATATATGCAAACATGTACACATAAAAAGCCTGGATTTCTTGTTTTGTCGTGTTTAATTGCTGCACCACACCTCCCTCAATATCAGACTGCAAATGATTAAATTAAACTCAGCGCGCAGTTGAAAATATTTACACCACATGGACATTTTGTATCGGATCAGTTGTCGGTTGTCAGAACAGTGTGACCTGCTCATTGTTATGAGTTGCAAACAGTGTTGCAGCAGCTCAGCACCACTGGGAGTGAATGTCCCGGCCCTGCAGAGCATGTTCTCTGCTCCTGGAAAGACACATTTTCTACCTCCAAACAAATCAGCCTTGATTATAACAAAACCCCCCCGGGTGGAAACTTGTCAGAAACATCAGTGTGGTCATTAAAAGAGGACTTGAATTCCCATCGGCCCCGGCAGGAGAAAAGAAAGTGCTGCATTGTCACAAACCTTATCAAAACTGGCCTGACAATGACGGAGTGACAGCTCGGACTACGCTGACTTGTATTACACAGCACAGAACAGGAACACCAGAACCAGAGAGAAATGAGGGCAGCCGTTATTTCATTCTGCAATCATATATTCTAAAAAACCTCGCTCAAATTTTCATTTAGCCCAGCGCCACCCCCTCCTTCTGGAGTTATTAAATCAGCTGGAAGCAGTGCGGCTCTGTCACACACAGTATTAGAACGCCATCCCCCCCTCCTATTACCAGGTGCAGCCCTGTGATTTAAAGCTTTGATTCTGTTCAAATGACAACAAAGGTGAGCCCAGAGCTGACACTCCTAATTCATCATTCTCTGCTTGATAAGAGCGGGATTAATGCTTTTAATGCGACGGTCGCAGGCAATCATCCATTTTAAAGCTCGCTCCCTGGAGGATGCAGCTAAAAAGGGAAAACACCTGAAACACAGGGTGGGGAGAGGGCACATCACAGGGATGTGCTGACTTCCACGAGGCCTCTTTATAGATGGTGCTGCCTGGCTTCCTCCTCGCTACCAGAACCCTGCCCTGTGGCCTTGGCCCGCATCCCAGGAGCAGATGGTTGCAAGACCCATGGTAAAGTTTGACCTAAATGCTGGAATCCAAAATTCAAAAAGCGACCAGAATTGCCCTCCTCACAAGCCGTCCTCTCCCATATCCTCTCTCTTGCCAGGACCACCGCAGGGGCGAGGCTTTCAGATACACTCCTGTGACCATTTGGGATGTGTGTGCAGAATTCAGCCATATTTAGTACAGGTTTTCCTGCCTTAATAGCTCATTATGTATTCACTCCACGCCTAATTTAACATCTGCTGACTTCCACACCCTTGTTCCATACCCCCTAACTTGTGCAAACACATGGGAGTGGGAATGAAAATGATCCATTATCCACATGTGTCTGGACAGAGTGAACCTTAGCCCAGCTGCTTCCTGCTGTAGCTGCAAGCTTGGCCTTAATATGATCTGAGCTGTTTCCAAACCAAAGCACTCGTGGTTCAGGCAACTGTTGATCCCGACAGAAATATATTCGATGAAACCTGCCACTGTCTCTCACCTGCCATCCCCCTTTTACACTCTTTAAGCACGTGGAAACCAAAGTGAGATGTTTTGAGAAAGGTCTGGTTGGGTCTGCCTGAAAAATCATCTTTGCAAAACCTGGTAACACCCACATTGACTTAATATTACTGTCGGTGTAATACATGTTGAGTTGTCTGGTTCGGGGTGGGACAATATATTAATTGTCCTGACTCATGATACACAATTAATAACATGCTGGCGCCAAATATCTACAGTATATTTAGACTTTTGCCAGTTTATAGTTGTTCTACGTTGGAATGAAGGCACATGTCGACATTGACAAGTCACTGTGCTTGTTAAAGACTAAAAGACTCTAAGACAAGACATTGTTTCATCTCCGTTTGTGTAAATACATAAATCCTATACTTTAACTCTTCAGGGGTATTTTGTATTCTTCATCAGTTTGACAGATATTGTGATGTATTGCTATATGATTGTCTTGCAGCCTATTGGTGTATCAGGATATTATTGTTATCACCGTGGGCCGTGTATCGTGTATCGTTGGTTACCTTGCAATTCCCACCTCTATTTCTAGGGGCTGTAATGTTCCTATGGGTTTGGATAAAGTTTCCAGAGGAGGACCCACAGATTATGTGACCTACAGTGACCTGCAGAGACAGAAGTGAGCAGAGCTTTGGTCGACACACTACAACTCAGAGCCTGGACACTATGTGTAAGTCAGCCACCCATTGTACTCTACTCTGTGTCCAAGATACTCTCTTTTGAGCACTTCCCACTGGCTTGCTTCAAGACGCAAGTTGGGGGTTACCAGATAGTTATACGAGACGATGAGAGGAGTCAGGAGATGAGGATGACTCACAGATTCAACGCAGTTTTGTACGTAACTGGCCGGTGAGGAAATCGTGACCTTGGATTCCTGCGATAGTCCATTTCAACTAATGTCCTTTCAGCTTAGACGTAATTGGATGAGCCAGCCAGCCAGAGCCGGAGGCATTTTCTGATCAAAAATGCAAATGTAACGAGAATAAATAGCAGAACAAGAGCCACTCCATCTACTTTTGATTAGAAATAATTCACCGCAAACCCATAATTAAAACCTCTGAAAAGCAGTTGCACATTAGTTCGTGCCTGAGTATTAAGTATTTGAGTCAAGGAACAACCTACATAGTGAGTCTACTCCTATAAGCCAATGTTAGGTGCTGCAGGCCCCGACTCCGTGAGTTTTGATGTTTCATTATTATCCCCCTTTAGCTACATCGACAACACAGTAGGCCGCTTTAATTACTCTCCATCAGTAGGGGAGTCAAAGCCACTTCAGAGACACACTCTAATCCCCCCCCTCCCTTCTTTTTTTCTCTGCAGGGCACTCATTGTCTCCTAAATATCATTTCCCTGAGCTCTGTGCACACTATTGGATTAAAAATGTGGAAGTTTTGCTGAAGGGGTGAGGGGGAGGGGATGGGTGGGTGGGTGGTTAGAGTAGGGGGGGGGGGGGGTTTGGCATTTGGGTATTTGAGCTCAGCCCCGAGGACCAGGCTTTCTCTGTGTTTGCAGCGTTTCTAGTTGCATCTGCTCAGGAGCCACACACAGGGGGCCGCTGACCTGCGTCACCGCTCCTCAGTCAGCCACACAAACACAGATAATGGCCCTTTGCAACACTCCAACGCTACTCACATTTTCACCTCAGTGAAGTCTCGATCAATAGTGTATTTCACCCAGTATAATCAGTACGGATATAACACACACCAGTATTTATATGCATGCGCATGGATAAACTGTTAAGAAAAATTTGGAAATATCAGGCTGTGTTGTGACATCAAAATTCACAGAAGAGAGGCAGCCACCTAGTGTGTGAATTTTGTCGAGCTCGATGTGCGGGAATAAATGTTGGTGTAGCAGGATATTATAAATGTGCATGACAAACAGTTCACTCACATCTCAGCCAAGTTTTACAGGTAAATTAGTTTGTAGGATGGTACAGTTACGTTAGCGCCAATTATCAACATGTCCCGCATCATCAAGCCCTTAAGCTTCACAAGTGAATCTTGGAGAATTAAAAAAATTACTCAGTCCAAACACTGATCCCCCTCTGGGTTTTGAAAGGTGGCTCTAAAAATTGTGTTTGCTCCTTCAAAGATTACTGCCACCTTTCAAACCTGCAGGGGGTGAGTGTTTGATACCAAAAAAAAAAAACTCAGACACATTTAAGGCGGATTATCTCTTCAGTTTTGCATCAAATTCTGCTGTTAATGCTCAAACTTAGTAGGGCCGTTAAGGCACTAAATACAGTAACTATGAACTGTACATTAACAACTCTATACAAGGAGATCCTATTAAAAGGCGAACCATGTGCTTCAGATCTGGACTCGTTGTCTGTCGAGGCACCACCAGCCCCGAGATTAGAGGAGAACCCACTCTTCCTCCTGAACTGGAGCCGCCCACTGAGTAGCTGCACGCTCTCCATGCACAGGGTCTCTCGTTTCGGTTAAAGTGCTCCATTCTGCAGGGTGAGGCTCCATGCACACATCTCATCATGCACTTTTCTGTATGGGTTGAAGAGGGATGAAAAAACATATAACAAAAGTACATGTTTCCATACAGGGCAGGAGGAGTAACCGACTGGTTTTTCTAAATACGACAATTGTGAAAATCCTACGCTGCACCCTGTAGAGTCGTTAGGGCTCAACCCAATCGAAGAGCTATGGATGATTTCATAAAAACACAGAGTGAGATAGTATCCTTCTCAAAGAATGGTGTCCATGGATGCAATAACTGGTTCCTAGCACTCAGTCATCATATTACTTTGGAATACAAATATACGTGGACAGTCTTTGGAGTCGCCAAAGAGTTAAAAGAAAGTTAAAAACTGTTTAAAACGTTCGATGCTGGAAGGCTGAAGACATTTTGACATGTCACCATTGGAAAAGCACAGGTAAATAATACCAAATGAAATGACTGATGTCTGAATTCCATTTAGCTGCCACAGATTCAAGGCCCTGGCATTGTTTGTGCAGTCTTACTGTCACACTGCCATGCCAACTGAGTCATAGGAATATTATAAGAAACACCTCAGAATGTTGGAAGTGAAATTTTGCATAAAAGGATTAATAAGGTGAAAATTGACATTTAGAATGTTTAGTAGAGAGTAATTGGCACCTGCGTAAAAGTGTGAGAGATCATTTTCATCTTGATAAAGTGTGACTGTTGTATGGCACGTCTCGGGGTAACACAAAACATTGCGCCGCTCCACTGACTGATTTCCACTGGAGCTATCAGAGCTGGAACACATACACTAAGCATTCATGCCATCGAAAACCACTTTGGAAAGAAGAAAAAAAGTCTCCTCTCTGTGAAATGACTTACAGGGAGTGTCTCTCTGCAGAAGATAGGGGATGCAAGTGTTCACTATAAGCCAGTTCGGAGGGGACAGCTTGTATTGTCTCCTTTTACTGCCCATGATAAAGCAGTATTAGGATTCCCACTTCCTGCTCCTGTATGCATGCCAAGGCTCTTTGTTAGGCTGAATGCGGAGCCTATTCATCTCCGGGCTCACAACAGAACACAGTAATAACACAGTCATGAGTTGTGACTGATGTCAGTGAGGCGCGGGGCTGCTTCTGTAAGCAGGAACCAGAGCTGGCGTGCAGGCCCCCTCACCTTCTCCTCCTCGCTCGGTTGACCACTGAGGCCCGCTGACCTCTCCGTGGCCCCACTCGAGCCCCACGCTTCTGCGTCTTCCACAGACTCAGAGGGCCCAACAATAACAGGCAGGCTGTTTAATGCCAAAGCCAGGTTAACCTCCTGGCCCCCTTTGGCCCCAGCCTTCTGAGGCCTAAAGAAGACCAGGGTGGATGTTTCTTGGAGCTTTTCTTCACAGTTAATGAGGTGGAATAATATTAGGATAAGTAGCTGTGTGAGGAATTAGCAAATTCCTTTTTCATTTGGTAGTGTTGATCGTTGATTGCCATGCGCAAATAGAGAAATTACTGTTGCCCCAATTCCTCCCCATATACCCGGCACTGCAGTGCATTGTATTCTACTGTGTTTTGTTGCATAAATATGATTGTATGGCTGCTCGGTAGCAGATGCTGTGAGCATCAAACAATGCAGAATGGGTTTGGAGCTGTCATTACATGGGAACTAGGTCACCATTCAAGCCCACTCGCTTGCATTGACTGTTTCGAGTGACTATTGATTTTCTGACTAAAGCAATGACTTCATTAATATCACCATTAGTCTGCCATCTGACACAAATGGGTAGCTTGGCTGCTGGGTCAGACAATAATTCAAGTGGATCACAGATTGGATGAATTAAACATACAGCGCATTTCACAGCAAATGTGCATTACACATTGTAAAATTGGAAAAGGTTGTCGGGCGCGTCCACTCAACCGTGTTTAAACATAAACACCAGAGAAAGAAAAAAGAGGAGAAACAAAGTCAACGTTAGCTCTGCTTCAGTCTGCACGGACTTGAACACGCATTACCGGCAAATTCTCCTTTCATCGTTCAATTTAAACTTAATCTGTCGAAGATGAGAAAAAATCAACAGATCGCTTTTCAGCAGTTTTTCAAAACAAATAACAAAAAGAAAACAACGAAAGAAGGATTATTTCCCCTTTAATCCGAAGGGCACCGGCTTAGCTAAAACAAAAGCAAAGACCATGGGAACACATGGAGGAATGAGACGGCGCGCTCTACACACACCAAAACCCAGCTCTCCAGCAAAACCACAAAAGAAGAACAATGAGCGAGTGTCTGTGTACGAGAGGAAGAGAGGACGAGAGACGGGATTTGAGATCTATATTAAAACTGCAAATAGCTTTTAAAGATTAGTGACGGGCAGAAGGAGGTGACGGCAATGGGATATGTGAAAAGTGGATTGCCCCTCCCCACTGTGACTATTTTGATAGCGGTGGCGTTGACAAGCATCGACTTGATTGTGAGGAGGCAACGTGCGCTGAAAAGCCCTGACAAGTTTCTTTGAGGCATGTACAGATCTTTTGGCGACTGGAAGGAACACAAATCAGGATTATGTATTACATAGCCATATTCAAACAGCTGGCATTAGGAGCACTGAAGTGTCTGGCAAGATACTGTTGCTCAAGGATGTGCCTCCCTCTCTGTGTGCACTGTAATTACCCAGATCTGAGCTTTTACAAAACCATTTCTCATGAAACCAGGCAAACGTGGCTCGGATAGTACAACCTCAACGCTTTGCTGACCGTTTAGTGAGTCAAATATCGTGTTTTTAGCCATTTTCATTCGATTAATTTTGACATTTTCATTTAATTCTATGTTGCGGATATATGAGAGTACATCCCGTCCCCTACATGTATTTAAACCGATCCACCATGGTCATCGCAGGCTGTGCAGTCGCTCTGTTGTCAGAGATGTGTCTCACTCTGCAGCATTTGTCAGGATTAGACAGGAGTAATCCCCAACCAAACTCCAGAGGATGTAATTTGGAGATATGTGCTAGAACTGAAGCTGTGTCAGCTTACTCCCACAAACCCCATCTTCCACCCGATCTGAGCCATTTCACTCCTTCTTGCCAGGCCTCAACCACATAGTTTTAAAATGGTAGAAAATGTAAAATATGGACAAGTGAAAAATAAACAACATCTGGAAGAAGAGGAGCCGCCATGTGCCCTTCAACTCACTTTCTTTCCACTCCTGCAGAAAGCCTCCTCCAGGCAGGTGGGCTGCTCTTAATGCCCGGCCCCATTGCTGTTATCTGTCCTAATATTCCTTTAACACTTGGCTGTCGCATGACCACCCACCATTAAGTCATCGCTTGTGTCCGACACAGGGGGCAATCCGTGCGCGGTGGCCCACTCCCGGCCCTGTGCCTTTATCACACCCCAACCTCTCTGTGACAGACAGGACTGATCTCCCCTGCAGCAGCCCTCCACCCGGCCAGTAAAAGGACAGCAGTGGAAAAGGCCCCCCAGGGCCCACTGAGGATGGACTCATGAATCAAACATGCGCCCGAAGCTTCCTTCTTATCACCGAGGTCAGCCCGGGCATTAATACGCCATGGCTCGAGGGAGCTACCTACTGTGACCTCCCCCGGTTTCCCTGCACAGAAGGGCACAGTCCTCAGGAGCCGGTCCAGTGAGAGAGGACCTCTCTCAAACACAGTCACTTCACATTACGTCCACACACTGAGAGAGAGGGAGCGACAGAGAACAAAAAGAGGTGCAGAAATGAAGCATGAAAGATCAAATAGACAAAGAAGGAGGGGAGAAGAAAAACAATATTCCTCTGTGCAATGCTGGGCAGGGAGTAACATGTGGATAAAATCGACTGTGTATACAGAGCCTTTCAAACACCACCAATCTTCATTGGCCAGACGGGGGTGTGATATATGTGACTGTCTGCCAGCGTAAATTAGGCAGTCCAGCCCGCTGTGTGGTAAAGCATGACGGGGCCGGACAGTGCACTAACTCAGGCGGCCTGGTGCCATGCACACCAGCTTCTCTCTGCTTTGCCGTGCCATAAATCACCAGCTGGGGGAAATGAATCGCTGTCCGTCCGAGCTGGATGCACCAGCTGGCACCGCCATCACCTGACCAGCAGGAGCCCATGCCGACACTGGAGCGGCTGAAATCAAGAAAAATGAGGCATGGAGGCAGACGGAGCCATACCCCTGCGCTCTCTCATTAGTCTCCTCTGGGCTTCCTCCACACTGAGCTCGTCTGAAGTGAAAGGGCAGACAAAATATATTTCAGAGTGTCACCTGAGGGGAGGAAAAAGGGGGAAGAAATGATCACCCATGGTCTCCTCACAAATCTATGTAGAACTGAACTGGCAGACAGTATTAGTGCCTCTGAACCCAGAGCGGCAGGAGCCAGTAGGAGGGACGGCGGCTCGGGAGGAGAGGCTGCATGTGAGTTATTTTACTGAAAGTAATGACTCAACTCAATTGGGGATTCCACTCTGCATTCAGATGTAGTTAACGGAAAAACATGTTGATGAATAGATTTTCACTTTTCAATAGTGCTGAGTTGCTGGTGGAGAGCCCACTTATATGCTGACCGCTGTGATTATGAGAAGCTGTGTGGGCGTCAGAACTGAGGCACTCATCAGGAAAATGGGTCGAAACTCCATCAATACAGTGACACAGAGAGCTGGAGAGATCTGAAATAATATAAACTTGATCTTCTACTGTGGACACAGGGCTGCTGTTTACCTCCGGTGCCCCGAATTGTGGATTCAAAACATTTTCTGCATTCGTCTCAACATCACTTGGGGAGAGCAACAACCCAGCAGCGAGAGGCCAATCTAAACTAGAGATGGATATATTTGTATTATGGAAATAAGGCAGTGTAAATGAACAGATGCGGGTCTGGATTGACATTAAATTTAAAGCCTGAGCTACCACACTGGTGGTGCTGCGTGTGATTGGCAAGGCCAATTTCCTGTGAACCCCCCCCCCCCCACACACACACACACACACACAGCAATTCCATTGGTCCTGCAGCCGTCCTGTGAGGCAGCGAGTCCATCACTGTCTCACATACAGAGGATCAGCTCCTCTTTCCTGCTCAGATGAATTTGCCTGTCATGGTGCGGTGATGAATGACAGGAAGGCTGAGGAAATGTACTGTGGGCTCATTGGAGGTGGCAAGGTGAAGTCTGGCCTGGCAGCCTGCCCCGGGCTCGTGCCCCATCGCGGCCGTGACCCCCCCCCCCCCCCCCCCACCTCCCGCAGATGTCCAGGTGTACGTTCACATATCTGCAGCCAGCTCATCAGTCGACTGGCCGGTCAGTAATAGACCACAGCATCAGTTTGACATCTGTTTTGACAGGGAATCCGATTGCATCAGTGTGTATCAAGGTCCCTGGATACAGGAGATAGTGTCCACTGCTTCTCCTCCATCCATATGAAAAGGGTATGTTTAAAGGTCACACATAGTTAAAGCTCCTGCACCTGCCTCCAGCCTAAAACCCACGCTTTGGATTTCATGGCAGATTACAATCTATTAAAATAAAGTTCAGTTCAAATTCATATTTATTAAAACTGAGCCTTAATGAGGAGCAAAGAGGTTACAAGTTATGGAAATGTAATTACATCAGTCCCAGCTTTATTTCATGCACACTGGTATCAGCTCTGTCTCATCAAAACATTCCCATCATGCCTCTGTGGATGTGGCTCGATGGCAACACAAACAACCGCTCTCCATTTCCTGTCCCCTTCTCTGCAGCTGTTACTGTCACCACCTTCCACCCCCAGCCCGACCCTCACCACACCTCCTCCATTTCAGCTGTAATCATGTAGCCATGCAAATGCTGTGCACTGAGAGGTTCACGCCGCTCTCTCCGGGACATCATTCCCAGCTGCCTGAGCCCTTGAGTTGACCACCCAGGGGAGGGAGAAGAGGAAGTCATTACTGCTATCACAGGCCCAGTCCCTCCACTGCCAGACAGCCCCTCCAACTCAAGGTCCTTGACGACTTCACTAAAACATCCAATTTCAGTCGGACCCCATTTATAATGACAAATAGAAATCAATCACTCCAACCACTGCACACTCCTCCTGAATCTGTCTTCTTATTTGGCTGCACAAAATGGCACAGAGAGAGAGAGAGAGAGAGAGAGAGAGAGAGAGAGAGAGAAAAAAAGATTGAAATCCTTTCCCCCTTACGCTGGTATCCTATCCACATCTCCGGGATATTCATAATTCATCATCTTCGATTCCTGACATCTGCCACTGATTGTGCCGACGGGCAGGCTGGAATTAGCCACTCCTGGGAGCGGCGTTAATGTGCTGGTGGGCCAGCACATGCACCCCGGCTGGGGGGGGGGTGGGGGATTGAGGCCAGAGCGGCAGGAGCCTTTCACACTCCTAATGTGTAATTAGGAGCCATTTTGGAGCGCTGCCTTCCTCCACTGAAATTAGCTGCCTTTTATTAATCAGGCAGACCAGTTAAATGTCACAATGGGTCTCCCTATAATCTAACACAAAATGTTGTTCTTAATTACGGAAAGGGGGGGGGGGGCACAAAGAGGGGCCACAGCTCCCCCCTCGGGTTCAATTTCTGAGCAGCAGGGCAGAGGCAAAATTCAACATCTACTGTAGCGTGACGGTCCACACGCTGGCTTCACAATAAAAGTCAAACATTGTGTCAATCATTCCTCAAAGCTGAGCATTACCGCCTGAGCTAAGCGCGCTCTACACAGAGGCTGTATACTGTACATCATATCAAGTACGCAGAGAGCAAAACCCTCACACAGTCCATGAAATCCATTTGCATTTGCCAAATGTCAGCTCCACTTGAATGAGAGATCATACATATTATGTGATTACAAGCACTGGTCCTCCTTTAGAGAGTTAAGTGCTGTGACCCTGACCACGCTCATCAGCGCTGATGCCCTCATGACTACAGATGAGGACTAAATAGTTTAGTGTTCATCCTCAGTGGTTGTGATTTATTTTTTTTCCCTTCCCTCCCTTCTTCTCACTTCACATTTAATAGAAAAAAATCACAAGTACATGAAAAGCAGAGCAGGCAGGGAAATGTAATCACTGGATGCCTGTTATGTATAATGTACGCTTGGTTACAACACGCTACTTTAAAATGTATTCAGCCGGCGTTAAATCAGTGACAATCTCCTGAAAGCTTGAAGGGATTTTGGATTCATTATTACTTCCTCAAAAATGGATGTTTAACTGCAAAATACATAACAGAGAAAGAAACGTAGAATAGGACATTTCAATGTGGTGCATTTAAACATTTTAAGATACAGCGGTGACATATTGAATGAGGTGGTTATGCTGGTTCGTTTGTGACGAGATTTAAAAAAAAATATCTGACAGATTTTCACAAAACCTAGTGGAAGGATGGGACATTGGTCAAGATGGAACCCATTCAATTTTGGCACGGATCCGTCCATCTTTTTTTTTGACATTTTCTCCAATAATTCATGGAGCTTGATGAAAACAATCAGGCACATGTGAGGAGCTTAAATGAGTGTGTGCAACTTGGTGCAGCTTGACCAGTTTATTAGTGGGTGTTTACACTGTATTGATAATTAACAGGGCATTTATTATCATCACAATGAAAATGCTTCTTGCTTTCAGGAAAAAATCATCAGTTGGAAAATCATCAGATTTTCTTTTGACTGCCATCATTTGATAAACATTTTATAATCACATTACTATTTGCATATAATCCATACACTATAATCTGAACACACAACTTCATATCTTTCCTCCGCAATGATAAACATCCTCTGTCAGTGGCGGTCTGGTATGTTTGCTGCATCAAAAAGTGTCTTGTTTGTTTACAGTCCAACAGAAATCCTCTCTTCCACAACAGTCACAGATTTTGTTTGCGAATCAAAGAGCTTTAAAGCTGCTTCTCCCACAATATGATCCTCCTGTAAGTCAAAGTCATCATGCAGAATGGTCACTTCTCTGCTACTGGTGATTAACAAAGCCCGATGCATATTTATGAATATTGCTGTTGTGCCATCTATCCCTGTAATCCTCAAGACATGTAGGGAAAGAAAACATAATATCACAACATTATCTTGAAAATAAAGTTTGTTTGACGACCAATGAAAAACAGCTGAATAACAAATGACCATCACGGTTGATGATCGACTCCTCCTCGACCTCCTGATGACAGTGCAACAGGACAAGCCCAACCCTGAGGTCAGTCCACTTTAACGTTCAACAGAGCCGCGGTACGAGGGGTTAACCTGCCACTCAAGTGTTATAGATGGAATAAAACAAATTGGATAATGGGTCAGTGAGTGAAAGCCTATATCTGGTCTCCACTGGTGGAACAGCCGCTGTCACAACGTGCTCACACAAGCACAGAAGTTCATAGAAACGGGAAAATGTCAACACAATTTGTAGATATGCAAAACCTGAAGGCCAAACTGTGTCTGATTCATAAATCATTCTTCTGATCATAAGTAAACACGCACAGGGAGACCGACTCTAGAACATGTCCAAGAGTAAACAAGAATACATAATTAACAAAACTACTAATTACTTATAATCAACATAAATTCAGTTTTAACAATGGGCCTTTTTTCCTAATGGATGTCATTAGGACTGAGTGATAGGGTTGTAACTATTTCAGACATGTAAAATAATTAAACTGATTAAAATCAGAGCACTACTATGAGCAAGTCTCATCCTTTTATTAAATAAAAGTATTAACACCACATATTATCACACATGTAAGTCATGACAGTATATCAGAGGAGAGTTATCACTGATCATGAGTAGCATATAGATTTGATGGAGAATTGACTATAAATCAATTACAAATATTTTATAGCAAAGCATCAAATCTTATATAATTTTATTTCTGCGAAAAATTCTAGTAACTATAACAGTTTGGAAGTACATGTAATGACATTAAAAGTACGATATTAATATCTGAAGGTACCTGTGTCAATGTACTTTACACCACTGTGATGCATGAGACTGGGCTCCTAGTACGTGGGACATGTAATAATAACTATTTTCTTTTTCTACTCTGTAAACTATTTAGACTGAATACACGTGTAAAATAGTATCATAATAAGATCATTGTCAGTAAAGGTTAGAAGAGACTTTTCACTCAGCTTTGGATCCTTAAGTTTCTCACTCATCTAAGATTAAGAAAAGTTGCCCGTCTTTTGAAATGACAATCTCACTGACATTAGGTTTTTCTAGACCAACTTCCCAGGCTGATGCTTAAACCTGCAATAGCAGATTTGTTTCACAAGCATCTTTCATGAGTAAGTCTAACATTCAGTCACCTTTTAGATCTGCTTTCCGTCTCCTCTAACTCATGAAGGAAATGTCTGCTAACACTCAACCATGTTTATTAGTTAACCACTAACTGTCTGTCAGCTGTTGCAGGTAAACAACGTTCTCAGGGTGATGAGAGAGAACAGAATCTGTGGAGCTGGGGACCCTGAAGCCAAAACACTGAGTTATTTGATCCACTGTCGTTGGAAGATATCGATCAGTGCAGCTTTAACTTCCTTCACCCCTAATGATCTTACCAACACCATTTCAATTCTCAACCACAGAATTCAACTTTCACTCTCTTATGCTAATATCTTTTGACCTCCCCAGCAGCACCAATCACTGAATCGATCTCTTGTTCATTCAGAGAGAAGCAGCAGAAACAGTTTGAATAGTGGCGGAAGTAGCTTCACTAATTAGCATTCAGAGTGAAAGGAGGATCATGTGACCGTTGGCAGAGTTCCTTAAGTTCTGGCCCAATGGACAGGGAGTAAACTCCACAGGGGATTCCCCCGGGGAGCGAGACATGCTGGGTTATTGGACTGTGCTGTCTCCCTGACTGTGAGCCACCGGGGACCAGAGCCGAGGTGCCTGATGGTGCACTGGAGCCTGAGTGTGACACCTGGGCTGCCTGTCACGGCCACAAACACAGACAATGTGACACTTGACGGGATAGGAGTCGAGGCAGCAACACCACAAGTCAAGACCCGGCTGACAGTAGGGATGAGAGGCGTGCAGTTCAACTCAATAATTTCCCTGACACACTTAAATCCGAGGCCTGTTTGTCTCCGTTCTCTTTCCTCTCCTCTCTCCGGTGTTCATGGCCCTTTAAATAAATGAGGGTCCTGAGGAGGCTGAACCCATCAATTAGAGTCGTCTGATGAGACTGTGTGTGTATTAATCAACAGTGTGAGGCGTGTGACAGGCTGAGAGGAGACAGGATGAAGGCTGCGGTGCCAGGGAGCTTTAAGAGGCGCTCTGACGAACAGGCTCTTAAGATGAATTTCCTAGTCTGCATCGCTAAACTGAACTGATATCCAATTATGTTCCCCACATCGACAAGCTAAGGGAGCAGCTGTGAGCAGCACAGGCTCGCAGTGTCAGACTTGGCCTGGCGCGCGGCAGAGAAACCCAGGACCTTGAAGGAGATGTCACAAGGAGGCCGGAGTCAGCCGCCTGAGTGAGCGATGGTCCACACGCTTGCCTGAAAGCATGACATTGCCGAAGGGGGAAAAACACCATTTTATCATTCAGTGCGATTCGCACCCTCTCTCCCTGTCAAACATGCCATATGTCCTCGTCACAGGTCGTCTTGCTGGCTTATCGAGTGTGACAGGGCTATTCACACACTGCTCCCAATCAGACACCATCTCCTGTGGAAAAAAATTCTCCACCACGGTACAGTGACAGGCTGTCAGGCAGAGGGCACCAACCTCCACAGGGCCTTGGCTGAGAGTCTGTCCATCTGGGGGAGGGGGCAAAGGCCAGGGGTTAGGATGGGAGACACAGCGCAGGCAGCCACACATGCACACACCTCAGTCACACTCATACTTTTCCTCCGTTGTTCAATCAAGTCAGTCCATAAGCATCAGGGCATCAGATAAAAGCTTTAACTACAAAAACATCTTCTATGTGTGAGAACCCTTTAGGTTCGTGATCTCAAGTGGAGTCTATAGGCTCTCACTGTTTACAGAACTCTCTGAGACACGCATGTGACTTGACAATGATGTGAAACAGGTTATTTGCCTGACAGGAACCAAAAGTGATATGTAAACCTCACACAGGGACCCAGCCACCGGCCTATTTTCCTAACCACCAGACCATACGAGCCCTTTACGTGTTGTGCCGGTCTGCGGCTGCAAGTCAGGACAAGCAGAGGTCACGGAAACCCTAATGTAGGGCACACAGTCTGAGAGCTTTGTAGATTTACTTTTCTCACCGCACCTCTGAGTCTGCTAATGTTTACTTTGACAACAGAGAAACTCAGTGGTTTTTAACCACTTGGCTCCAAACACAATAACACTGCAGATGCACAATATATGTGCGAAGTGAGCAATCATTAGTTAAGTCAGGCTGAAATTTAAACCCCCTCCCCACCCATGATAATATACATGTGGAGAAATAAATCAGAGTAAGAAAGTAGCAGAGGAGCAAAAGGGGGAGGGGGGGGGGGGGGCGTGGTATCACCTGATCTGTCTTATCTTAAGAAGCGGCAGGATGTGTCACCTCGACTCTTCAGAAAAAGAGATAGAAGCCTCTTGGCACATTTTTATATGAAAGATTTCTGCGAAATGATTGCTAATCTATGCAAAAAGCAATCAGTGACTCATTCATAATGCATGAGCGACGAGATACCAATTTTGCAATGCTTTCAGATTATTAGATGTTATCGTGAATTCAGTAGATGAAATATGAACACTCCTACCTGTCCCACTGTAATTACATGACTGCAGTGGTCCAGAGATACACTGGCAGAGGAAAACGGGAGAAACAAACACACAGAGAGACGGACGAGCAGATAGAACATCCATTACTATCTGACTGCAGATAGGTCGACATGGGAATATTTGTTTCTAACAGCTTTATGTATCCATTTGTACCCTAATTTATCAACCTAAAAGCTGTGGTTTTAAGTACATCTGGCTGACGTTTTAATGGTCCATCAATCACACTGTGTCATGTGATAACATTTTGAGATCATCCTCCTCCCCGAGCCTCGGAGCAAAAGGAAAAAAGACAGAATCCAATAAATTGGCTGCAATCCCAGAGAAATGATGAGAACCTATTTCTAATTCAAAGCAAGTTCAAAGAATGAACGTTAGATAAGCTGCTTTTCAAATTAATGCAAATCAAGTTTCTTTTAGGATATTTTTGTTCTAATGTGCTTAATATTTTTTGTGTCGCGGTTTCTAAACTGCATTTTAAAGCCTGACGGAAAGAATTAACGATCCTATTTGGATTATTGGTTTCAGATTATTTCGTGTAATGTATTTAATTCATCATCAACTGTCGTTTGTCTCTTCAAAACAAACTCTGCTCAGATCGATCCCAAAATATTGGAAGGACCTTTTTTTCATCTAAGGTTTTCCTCCTTTAGCAGAGCTGAAGTGATGAACTTTAAACCTACCAGTCTAATCAGGGTGTTTCCAGTACAACCTCACACTATACTGGTCCCATATGACAGAGAGGGAGACAGATCGTAACACATCCTCTCCTCTTCCGTATTCTTCCTCTTCCGTGTAAATTTGAGTCAAATTAACAAGACTAACAAAAACAGAAATCAGACTTTTTAAACTTCAGTGTTAACGTGTCTGAGTTGCACCTGGAAGCTGTGGAACGAGCTGACAGATTTCATACTTTCACATTCTGGGCAACTTGGACGCGAGGGATTTGCTCTTAAAACGGAGCACAGCGAGGATGAAGGGTGGTATAAAAATCAATGAGGCTTTTCAAAGGCAACAAGAAAAACCAGCACCTTAGCCTGCAATTAAATAAGAGCGCTCCTGGCACTGAGGGATGACAGAGTATGTTGCAGGTGCCCTCGACTTCACAGGATCAATTACAGGATCAATACAATGACATGATACAAATCCATGATGGGAAATGGGAAGAGGGTGGGAGCCGCCGTGTTCCAGATGTTTACAGTAACGCAGTTCAAGCAGGTCCAGTCACTGTGGGCCTGTTTCATAAACATGAAAGGGGCCCAGTTCTAGACCAAACACTTTCCTCCAGGTGGAAACCTCATTTGAAATATTTTGTCTAGGACTTAGAAAGACGTGGGGAGCCCCAGGGAGGGGTTGTAAAATAAATCGGAGGTGTCGAAAGATGATCAACAGAGAAGGAAAAACTAACAAAATTCTCAGACACAAAAGTCTTTTTTTTTGATGCACCCCCCACACAAACTACTAGGATTCAGTCAGTCCAAAACTGTGATCTATACTGAAATATCTCAACTGACATTTATGTTTCCCTGAGGCTGAACACTGTGACCTTTACCATTTGTATATTTAAATTCTTACTTTGTGTTAATGCAAATTAGCATATGTTAGCATTGTGAGATGCTAAGCTAGGATCGTATAATACCATAGACTCCTATATAAAGATGGACAACGTATCGCTTTATCCCTCCCACTGTCCAGAAATGATGCCAAACAATCCCTGACACAGACACTGCCATTTTGCACATTTGCAGCCAGAGTATGCTCAGAAGTGATCAGGGGGTGGAGCCGGGGTGGCAAGGTCCCGCCGATACATACACTCAACCAACTGTGACTTAGTGTCAGCTGTCAATCATGACATGTCAGCTTGTTTTGTTTGCATTAAATTGAAACCAAACTTACCGGGAAAAAATTACATTTGACCATCACC
Organism: Pleuronectes platessa; assembly: GCF_947347685.1. Taxonomy (NCBI): domain Eukaryota; kingdom Metazoa; phylum Chordata; class Actinopteri; order Pleuronectiformes; family Pleuronectidae; genus Pleuronectes; species Pleuronectes platessa. The sequence continues at coordinate 17,436,120 of NC_070629.1, read as the reverse complement.
ATTGTTATAAGCCCCCCCCCAAAAAAAACGACAGGATACAAACGAGAAAAGTGTATTTTACATTTCTCGATGTCCCATCCACTAATATGGAGGAGAAAGGAGTTATGATCAATACTGCACGCAGCCATCGAGGGGCAGTAAAGACGCTTTAACTGGGGGGCAGTAGCATGTCGTCCAACACTTCCCTGTGTTATTAAAGCCTCACAAAACCACCAGCATTATTATTCTTTGTAAACCATTAGATCATTTAATCTCGTCAGCTCACAAAAAATGTTTTATTCCAATAAAACAAAGAAAAAGGATAAATACATTTTTAACTCTCAGACGTGGGCAACCAGTTTTGAGGATTCACAAGCTATTGATCGAGCTCATTTAATCAATGCAGTGAATGCCGAAATTCTAAGTATATATACAAAGACAACTTTTACTGTAAAGCATATGGACACAACTACAGGATGCTCGTAAATGCTAAAGGAGCAAACAGAACAATACGACATTTCTCCCAAAAACTAATTCCTCTGAGTTCTTTGGCAGCCCCTCTGTACCCGGCCGGATGAATCGGACCCCCGCTACTAACACCAGTCCCACTTATCGAAAGGGCAAACACCCCCAGCCCATCGTGACAGAGAGGAGCTCATGATGTTGATGCTGCCTCTGTCAGTGTGTCTATACGAATGCTGGGAGGGAACGCTCGCACAACTCCTCCCCGCTGAGGCCAATTCCACATCCCCCTCTGACACAGATATCACGACATAAAACACAATCAACACACAAGTCATTTTCCATAATAACGACCGACGACGCACTGTGACCCAGAGATCCCATCTATGTAAATGCAAAGGCTCGCTGCAGGAAGCCGTACGTGCACTGAACCTCTGTAAGTAAAACCAGTGGCCACGAGCAACATGATATCTCGTCAGTCAGGTCTAATTCTGTATTCAAACTTAATGGATCCTGACAAGCATTTCAAAAGTTGAGTGACGGACCACAGGGAATGAGCCACAGCGGGCATGACCACTCAGCAAATTCACGTTTAACATTTCCTTCCTCCTGCTTGGAGAAGATGAATTATACATCCCTAGTTCTCTCACATTGATCCATCCGGACAAAACTGCCTAAATGTTAAATGTTAGAGGATTTGTCCGCCTCTGGACTCCCGGGACGGAGCACTGTCTCCACTGTATCTCTCTAATTCTGACATTCTCCCTCTATCCTTGACCCCCTTTCCTCACTCCCTCTGTTATCTGAAATAATCTCAGGGCCTCCTTAGATTCTATTCATCAGAGCAGAAAGAAGCAGGCGCTGACACTGAAGGGGGAAAAAATACCATCTGTGCCTGGCAGGGGTAAAAAGGAGTGAGAGAGAATAAGATAGAAAAGAAAGAGAGGGGCTTCAGATAAAACAGGCTCTGTTGTCTCCCTCTTGTCCCCCCTCGTCAATGCCATTTCAATTGAAAAGCGTAGTGGTAATTAAATTCCAGCAGGGGTTAGGGGCAACTGTGCCGTGCGCTGACGGGGGGCTGCCCTGACATAAAGATGACACAATTCAAGGGGACAGAGGGGGCGCCAGGCGGACAAGGAGGGAGGGTGACGAATGTCATTTATTCCCGTACACTGCCAGATTTGTATTACTCAATCTTCATGACATTTGAAAAATATAAAATGAAATGGATATTCAGACTCGACTGAATGCCACAATGACCTTTTCCCCAAATCAGGGATATTCTAAACAGATCTTTCTTCTGTATCTGCGGCATTTGCAGAATATTTTGTAATGCTTAGGAGGATGAGTGATTAGAGGAGAATTAGGGAAAGCTGGTGTTCGGGTTTGTGTGTGTGTGTGTGTCAGCACAAATGTGTGACTCACAGAAGGATGCTGGTTGTTGTTGATTCACATTATGGTGGTGCTAATCCAGAGGCCCCAGAGAGGCCACACACTCCTGCTGTCCCCCTGTCCTCATCCTCCATTAGCACAACACAGCCTACTACTCTTCAACTGTAGAATTGAACAGCGAATTAAACCAAGGAACGTTTCTTGTGCTTATGATTCAACATTTATGTTAAATGTATAAATTAAGAGCAATGGATGTATAAACAGCAGTGTGTAAAAGTCATGTTTGAAGTGGTCTTAATAATAATTCATAACATGTATAATGCTGCCCTCAGTATAAATAATAGTCTGAATGAATGGGTGGCTTTACCATTTCCTTTGTAGAACTGTGAAGATTTAAGAGCTAAACAAACGTCACTGGTTTTGTTATTGCCCCCCCCCCCCCCCCCCCAAAAAAAACATTTGCAAACCTTTTCTCCAGTTTTATTTTTTGTAAAACAAATCCTAGATAATTATAAATGAGAACTTTCATTTATTATAGCTGTTAACCAACAACACTGTGTTATAATGCAGGAAGTAAGTAATTTATGGCTGATGGTCATCTAATCCATTAAAATAAGTTGGCCCTGCTGCATTAACATTTGGATGAAGATAAAAAAATGAATCCTGCCAGAGCTTCACTTACATATTAATTAAATTCATCACAGCCTCTTACCAGGAATCATTTCATTATAAGCATTTGTGCAGCTCTGATGCCATCTAGTGGCTGAAGAGCTCAGTACACAAACGTGTACCCCTGAGCTCGTTGACAAGCTAACGCTCCATAAAGAAGCTTCACCGAAAAAACACCACACACACACAGTTCATTTGTAGTTAGTTTGTAAACTTAAGACAACATTAGAAAATCTATATTGTAATTAATTAATATAATTAACAGCTTTTTCCAGCTCTGCTCAGTGTGAAATGTCTCTCGAATGATGGGTTCAGCTCCAGGTCCTGAGGTAACGACAACAGACACGTGTCCTCCTGTTCATCCACGAACAGCTGGTTGTCAGTACTGGTTCAGCACCTCCAGAACCTCGTCCTTAACAGACAAAGGAGAGTGCTGCTGGACACCGGGCCCGCCAATACTGGTTTCCCAGCAGTCAAAGCCGCAGTCTCTTAAGTCCTGCACTGTGCCCTGGACCACAGCCGAGTCCGTCTCTACAAAATAAACAGGCATTAGGAAGATGGGCTGCGGTTTCACATCAAAACATCTCATACAGAGGGAAAGGTGCTGCAGAATGTTTAGAGGTGCTGAAGGACAGTGCACAAGGGTGTGAGGAGTCCACCTGTAGCCTCTCCATCAAGGAAAACTAATCTCTTTGATCATTTAACTCAAAGAGTCTTATTCTAGAGACTAAAAACATCACAAAAGACAGGGACTAGATGATTTATTTGAGAAAAGCAGCAATTCACATGCAGGGGGAAACACCTGCTAAGAAAACAAATAGAGAGCTTTTGGAAATCTATTTGGAGGATTTCAAACGTGTTAAAATTCCGCCTCCTGCAGGCTGCAGGCATAAACAAAGATTCATCTCGCAACTTCTTGATTTGTTTGTTTTGTCAAATGGGGAGAAATGATAGAAAGTTTCCTCATAACTGCACATTAGTACCCACACAGCCAAAGCCCCTTCTCATCACTTCCTGCCACTCAAGTAGATTGTTTCAGAAAGGAAGAGCGAGGGAGCATTTGATGGGAGCAGAACATTTGTTGCCAACAGGAATCTGAATCAAACCTCCCTCAGAAGATTTAATTCACTTGAGGCAAACTGCAGTTGCAGTACGGCCTTGACTAGGTGATTTATTTTAATTGTGTGCATTATTTAAACTGAAAATTGACAAAGATTGAAGACACACACGAAACCCTTGAGTTTATTCTAATACATTCTAAAATGCTATGTTATGACACACACAGCACAACAGTTGGGCCACAGTACCTGGTCTCAGCAGTGTGATGCCACAGCCTCCTCCCCCTGCACCGGTCAACTTGCTGTGGAGCCCTCTGGTCAGCGTGACCCGGCACAGCGTGTCCAGGTCAGGATGCCCCACCCCCATCGCATTCAGATGGTGCTGGTTGATGTCGATTAGGTCCTATAAAGGATATAAATGACCTTTTATTATCCTCTCCACCAAGGAGGTTTGCGTTTTCAGCCCTCTCTGTTTGTGAGTCAGCAGGAACACACAAAAACAACTGAACAGATTTTCCAACACTGTTTTCCAAGGAAAAAATGTAAGAGTGTGTGAAATTTGGTGTCGCTTGGTTGAATTTGAGGGAGCTGTTGGGCCTTGGCGGAGGTGTGTGCTCTACTGAGTGGCATAGTTCTTATTACTATGTTGGGATATAAGAATGGGACATGGAACTATTCAAATTTGGTGGATCCAGAATTTGTTATGTCTTTAAGTTGTTATTTGAATCCAACTAAAAATTCAGATCATGTGAATTTAATATTAGTTTCATAAAGGGACTGTCGGGCCAAAGGAGGAGATTGTTGTACAGATATGAATATATGTCTTTAAACAGCAATTACATTTCACCATCGCAATATATTTAAAATGTAATGTGCTTTACATAATGTATTTAATACATAATATTTATACCTCCAGGATATTGTAGTGCTCGCCTGTGATTGGCTCGGACGTCATGTCTGAGAGGACTTTCTCACAAGTGGAGGAAATGGCATCAACTGAGTCGAGCACAGGATTCAGGACGGAGGGGAACTACAGGAGGGAAACAAGAAGAGGTGGAGTCAGCATCTTTAACACAAGGTTTCACAAAGCCATTACTGCAGGTCACAAGCAACACTACTTTGTCTTCCTTTATAAAAATCGGAACAGCTTTGTGACACACTCTGTACAAACACAGATTGTTAAAAGTCAGGTTTGACTCTCAGTTGCGCTATTGCCTGATCACAACACTGCCACAACACAATCCAGGCCCGTCACTGACTGAGGCAGAGAGCTGCACACCTGCTGGTGTCACCAAGGCAACGGCACACGGGGGTGCTGGCTAAGAGTTTAATTTCAATATTTTATGAAGGCACTCAACACCAGACTCTGGAGTGTCTGCCATGCAAAAGCACCGCCTATCATATTAATTACAGAGCCGACATGTAACACACGGGGGAGGGAGAAAACATTTAGTACCTTGTTAATTTTGTCCTTCACCCCGGCAACAAGTACCTTGGTGCTACGTGGTACTTTTGTGTTAGTGAGGAGGATTCTTAATAACGGCACCCTGGAAATAGAGCAGAGGGATCACAGAGTTCACACATTATTCACATGCACTTACTTCACCAAGACTATATTTGTTTTCTGTGAGGAAAAAAAAAAACATATTATAAATGGTATTAATCCATTCAGGACTCACTTTAAATGATATTAGATTTAGAAATGTTAATAAATGCCAGTACCTGCTCAGTGGCATTATCTTCCCAGCCAAGAATCTCAGCATGCCTCCTACGCAAAAGGGAACTCAAATTCATTAAACAGATAAGGATCAGGCGATAATGAAAGGTGGAGGTACGACACTCTGATGATTCCATTACAGAGAGCCCAGTGTCCACGGAGACATAGGGAGGTGGGACACCACATTGAATGGCAGCAGATTTCAGGCCTCACCCCATGTTCCTACAGCGTTGTCCACTCCTGAAGGATTACCATGGATGATGGTTTCTCCTTGGAAAGCCCAGCTGTTGATCAGCTCCAGATCCTCCTGGCGCCACCTGTAACCATTTTTAAATGAGGAGAACAACGTTAAAGCCCAACAGACTCTCGGACCCAAACTCTAATACCAGTTTATCTCCACACCAGACACTGGTGTAAGGGCAGGACAGACCAATGAATGTTCAGGTAATGGTTATACAAATGTTTGGGATGAAGGAGTTTTATTCTACACAAGATCATAGGATTTTCTGCATGAAAAAATCCAACTGGCAATACATCTGAATCTTAATGTGTATATTTGATTTTCAAAGAGAAAGACTAAGATTATGTTTTTGTCATTAAATATTCAATTGCAATTTCGGAGATAAACCTAGATGGTAAGGATAAGAAGAGATGATCTAAAATGTAACAAATTGCGTGGTACAAATACCATTAACATATATAATCTAACTTGAAAAGAACATTAGAGTGGAGTTCACAAAATAAAATAATATTTGTATTAAATCTGATTTACTGTGATTCCTGTTATCATAATTTCTCTTGGTTCTTTTTAGATACTGTGTTGGTTTGTTACATAATTATGCTTATTTTTTTGAACAAAAAAAACAACAACCTGGTTAGATAGAGAACAAATATACATCGTACTTGACACATTCATCAAAAACGTGACAGGTACTGTAAGCAACCAAATATTTATTGACCAACAACCCTGTATAAATTTGTATACTTGAGATATATTATCTGATTTAAAGTCTTAAACACCTGTTAAAACTTAAAGCCGAAGAAGTTCTTGGCCAACTGTGATTTGAGTCACTTATTTATCAGAGCATGTTCATTAGGCCTCATTATTCTGTGTACATACAACTGTCCCTGAAGTCTGTAAACATGGCATCAAATCTGGATGGGGTTTTTCTTGCATTACTTTTTACCTGGCAGTGTGATCCCACTCTTTGAGCGGACTGGGAATGGCTCCACTTGCACAGAGCAGAGCTGCAGCTAAACACACTGTGAAGGCAGCACTCGATCCCAGTCCAGCTCCAGTCGGCAGCTCCGACCACACAGACACCGTCAGGCTGGGCAGCTCGCTGAGAAAGAGAAACATGATAGAATTGAGCTTCTATGACTTAAATACTGCAGACAGGACTAATAACCATTATTAACATTATCAAGAGATGATTACAGATGATTCTTTTTAAAGTGACAGAATAAAAGCATTTACTGCACAGGCCATAGAAACTTGTGGAACCCCCTCAGATTAAAAAAAAGAAAAAGAAAAGACAATTGATAATTTCTCTTAAGAATTTAAACTAGTTACTACTCAATAACAATCACTTTTGGTAACTTTTTACAAACAAAATCTTAAGTTAAATAAATAAATAACTTATTATATCACCTTGTTACTATTCACATTAACTGCTACATTAACCCTATGTACAACCCTTACATAACTGTACAGTACAGCATCCATACACTATTATATATGCAACAGAAGCTTGCTTAAGACTGCTGTCGATGTCTGTCAGGGAAGCTGCTTTTGGGCAGACAGGAGAATACTCTTAACTAATTGTCTGGCTCTTTCTCTCAAGGGAAAACACATCCAGACTTGTTAAAGGCTGCAGTGTGGCCCCATGCCAGACTCTCATTAGTGGCCATACTGTCAGAACCCATCACCTCTCTCAGACACGCCAGCACCGTGTCAGTTCTGATCAAACCTCCCAACAACCTGCAGCTCTAATGTTCCTGAGCATCTTCCTTGTTTGCAGCTGCCGCAGCCGCTAGAGCTAACATCCATCCTTCCTGTCTGTCTCTCTTTACTAACTTAATTTCACAGCAAAGGGATTTTCTTACAGCTTCTTTCTTCAATAGGTCCTCACCAAGAAGAAGAACATTATTACAGATACAGCATTTTCCATTGACTTGTAAAGAGTTACGAGATGAAAACTACACTGGAACAGTGCAGGAGAGCAGTGAGGCGGAAACAGCACTGTAATCAAACTTAAAGACATCTGACCTTTGTTGTGTCGCGCTAATGTTGTTTACATTGTTTATAATGTTGTTCACAGCATTTAGTCGACACAAAAGCGAGAACATATACTATTGTTTTATTTTAAAGTGCAGAGCACAAAATGTAATAAAGCCCACTATGATACACAGCAGTTCACTTCACAGTACACCATCTCTACACAAAGAATAACCTGCTGCAGTCTTTACAGCTTTCAACCTGCTGCAGAGTGGTACAGCTGCAGCTTGTCTTTTTCACAGCTGTATTTTCTACTTTTTTATGATTTGTTTTAAATTAAACAGTTGCACAACTTAGTTAAACTAAACGATCAATAAAAAATATAAGAGATAAGAAACATTTTTCAGCTTCTGTGCATGTGTTACAACAAATGTAGGCTTTTCTACATTTCAGTAAGTATTTTGTGCATATTCAATATTTAGCAAGAAAAATATCTACGTGACAAACATGTAATATTTGTCACCTCAAATTCTCTGACACACACAATAATTATCCATTGTAAAAGAATTGCTATTGCTTTTCATTGCCTGTAGGTGTAGTACATTAACATGTCGATCTCCTTTTGTACAGAAAGTCTGCAATGTGTAATTGTGATTTTTGGAGCCATTGTACTAACAAGCTGTAGAAACTAAACCAAACCAACGCTTAGAAGAACTGTACTATTGTCTCACCCTGATCCAAACACTGAGAGGTAGATGTAGAGGAAGGCTATGGTGGCCATGTTGGAAGTATCCAGTTTTCCATTAGTAACACCGACAAATTCCCGTAGTCGCCTCACAAGCTCAGGATTCAGACATTTCAGCTCCTCCCTGTTAGCTGTTTTTAATGACACAGCAAACATCAGACATGTACAATATCACAACACTGCACACTTTGATATGTAGGTTTATTGAATAAATGTGAATAACATGTTAGTGCAGCCTGTTGAGCTGTCATTACTCTATTAATTAAAAAAAGCTATTATTAATTTCACAAATAACACTATGACACAATTAACTCAATAAATGATTACTCTAAAGTTGGGGAAAGCTGTATCAGTCGTAAGTATTACACAGGACACTCATTTTATTGTCTAGAGGTGGGTGGACAAGAAGGGACAGAAGAGAGAGAGACTCCATTCATGATCAAGTGATCATGTCTGCAGTAAAGGTTAGGAAAGTCCAGTTTAATTAGCTGAGGATAGATAATAAATAGTTAATAAATCAACCTGGGCGCTCTCACAGCTCCTTATACTGCACTGAGCATCAAGGTGATAGCACAGTTTTGTAGTTAAATGTTCTGATGAGCAAATAAAACTCAAGCATGGTCTCGACATGGAAGTTTATCTGCATGTATATAGCTAAGGGAAATGTGATTATAACAACTTGCAGAGTGTGTATATGCAGCATCATTTCTTACCACAGGAATAAGGTTTAAACTGCTGCAGCTCAGAGACGTCCCAGCAGAGGAATGTGTCAATATTTGGGAGATTGATGCAAACTTTGCCAGAAGCGGTGACCTTCAGCCGCAGAAACGTCCTCAGGTTCAAACTGACAGCGAGAGCCACCTGTGGAGGAGCAACGACTCAGGTCAGGGGGTGCACAGGTCAGCCTACTTCTTTTCAAATCTACTTGATATCTCTAAGGTATAGCAGGATTTGGGGATTAGGGCAATATGATGTTTTGCAAACAGTCCCAGAAATATATGCAGAACTAAATATAAGGCACATCAGTTTGGGGGGTGATCAGGAACATTGCCCTGGAAGCCCTCACTTCTACAATTAGAGTAATATGATTTTTTCTGTTGACTTACAGAGTGAAAAACCTAAAGTCATCACTCATAAACTCATAAAGTCACAACCATCACAGTTAGATCCACTCTCATCCTCGCGTGTTACCTTCCCGTGCACCACTGCGTGCTCTCCGTGCAGGATCGCCTTCCCGGGAGCGGACACGAAGCAGTCACTGACCTGCATCTCTGAGGCAAGACACGTGAAGGAGAAACAAGGAATCCCAAAACGAGCCTGGAGATCAATGTGTCACTGGCAGTGGTGTTATTATTAGCTAGCTTAGCCACCTTTAGCTTCTGCTAATCCTCTGGAGCAGCAACCAGCAGTCGACAGCTCAGCCCCTCAGCTCCGAGCTCTACCTCAATGAATATAAAGAGCTTGGAGACGCATTTAAGAATCTAACGAGATGTTAGGATGAGATGCTGAAAGAAGAGGGAGCGACATAGAAATACCATGATGAGAACACGTCTGACACACGGACGGGGTTTTGGTCTGTAGCATCCAATCAGCAGCGGCTACTACTCGAACCTGTATACTTCTAGCCAATCAGCGTCCAGTACCCTCCCACCACCCGGTGAGTTGACCAACCGTGCGACCAAAAATGAAACGCCCACAGGCTACGGGCTTCACGGAGGGACAAAAGTCACCCCCCATGATCGTTCACCCTTAGCTGTTAGCAGGTAGCTTGAACTATGGCTTCGTTTATCATCAAACCTGCCCAGCTGCGCTGTGTGGTCCGGACAGGAAGACTCCTGGCTGAGTCCCGGACCAGGAGGACACTGTGTCCACACAGGAGGTAGTTCTACATCCCGGCTCTTTGTCCAAATGCTTGTGCGAAGTGTTGAAGCCCCTGATGTAACTGTCTGTGATGAAGCTAAGTGCTGGCTAGCTGCTACACAAGGACACATGTGTATGTAAACATTAGATCCTCGTGTAGAAGTCTCAGTGGCTGAGGACACTATGTACATGTACTTGTCATTAAGAAAAATAAAACTTTATATAAACATTATAATTTGTGTATTTTTAACTGCAATATAATTGTAGCAGATGATATAACCTGCACGGTTTGTATATACTATTAAACAGATTGTTTACAGTAGGTCATTAAGATTTGCACCATTCTTGCACAAATAGCATGATTCTTTATATCGAGCTGGGGTACTGAATGACACATAAATATACACTGTCATGATCCTGTGCAGCTGTTAAATCGTTTGCTATACATCAAATACATGGGGAATATAATTTGATCTCTGTCCCTCTGTTTATTCTCCATACCGACCTTTTCCCAAACAGTTATTCCACTGAAGGAGACACGAAGATACCCAAAATATACACCAAGACTGGAGACAAAGGTTTGCTTTCAAATGTATTACTACAAAATAAAGTGCGGATTATTGTGCTGTTATAGTAAATGGCTCTTTAATGAGTTGACCTCTTCTTGCTGTGAAGGTTTCTCAAGCACATATACCGGAGAGAGGAGGCCAAAGGAAGATCATATTTTTCAAGCCTTAGGAAATGCAGATGAGCTGTCATCAGCTATAGGGTAAATGTTCCACTTTTCAAATGTCACATGTGATTTTAAAACCTGTAGTTTGCATCACTTGAGTTTACTGTATTGAATTGTGCATTACAGCCTGGCCAGAGAATTTTGCCTGGACAAAGGCCACACGTTCACATATCAACTGGACAAGGTTTGATTTTCATGTTGTATTTATTTAATTGCTCCAGTGCTGAAATTTTACATTTTGAGAAAATATATTTATGAAATTGTTTCCTTTGATTGCAGATACAGTGCATTTTACAAGACGTGGGCTCAAATATCGCCACCCCACGATCATCTGCCAGAGAGAGTCACACAAGTATGCACATGTGGGCCAATCTAATCCAGGAAACACTATAATTTCATTGTGTCTTTCGTCCTCATAATTTGCATTTTTTTCTTTCCTCTTTTCGAAAGAGAAAACACAATTTTCTGCTCAGCCAATTACAGACCTGGAAACATGGATCGATAACTTTACAAAAGAACTCCCTCCACTGACCAACTTCATTTTACCTGTAAGCCCACTTGTGCATCTGTTTCACATGTCATTATTTTGAATCCAGATTTTCCTGTTGTGCCAACACACATGCTTTCCATTTCACAGTCTGGAGGCAAGAGCAGCGCAGCTTTGCACTTGGCTCGGACGGTCTGTCGGCGAGCGGAGCGAAGGTCAGTTTCAGTTGTAACGTCATCTGAATGACTTGAATTATTCTTTTTTTCATTTCTGCCTCTGACAGCTCTGTGTTCTTGTTGTAGCGTTGCTCCAATCGTGCGCTCAGGCGAGGCAGATCCAGATGTAGCCAAGTTTTTGAACAGGTCAGTCAATTTGTGCTTTACAATTAATATAACAACATGGCTCCTTCATCACTAGATTAATAAAATGTCCCATCATTTGCACTCAGATTGAGCGACTACCTGTTCACCTTGGCCAGATATGCAGCCATGAAAGAAGGCAGTGAGGAGACAATCTACAAAAGACCTGAATGACCGGTGTCACATGAGGATGAGGGGAAATGTGTTTTTTTTGGATGGTTGATGCAGACACTTTGTATTTACTTATGTAAATATGTTAATAAATATGCTCAAGGTATCAAATAGTTTTTCTTTTTTGGATGCAAATCATTTTAACTGGACATAATAATTTAGGTCATAACAGTGGGAAAATATTAAACTATTCAGCCAAAATTTACAAAGTGACCATGTCCTCAAATATGAGCCTTCAGTGGATGTACAGTATTGAAGATCTACAAAGAATAATTCAATAATTTAGACACCTTTTCTTGTCGCTTACAATTGTCATTCCACACCGGGATTAAACTACAATGCCGATTTTTCTCATTCATTTTAATACATTAGCCTAGAGGGCACTTGCTTGTCTTTCAACACGGTTGTGTCAGCGCCCTCCCACAGAGTCACAGGATCTGGCACCAGCCCTGGCTCTTCTGGGACAAGGTGCTGGCCCATGTCATTAGAGACAGATTGCGGTCCTCGTAGGGCGGATAACGCAGATAGGTGACACACTCAAACCGTGTGCTTCGGAGCAGGCATGATTTCCTGTGGGAGAAGGTATCAAAGCTGTAGCGGCCATGGCAGGATCCCATTCCACTGGCACCTGTCAACATTTTTTTTTTATTAGAGTGGATAGATTGCAGGGCAACATTATCCAACAATTCAATATGTGATGCAACAGACTTACCTACTCCACCAAAAGGCAGAGCCACCATCAGACTCTGCAGGACACTGTCATTGGAGCAAAAGCTTCCACTGGAAGTCTCACTCATTAGCCTCGAAATAACCTGCACCGCCAGGAAGGTCGGCACATGGTCAGAATGCATGCTGGCCATTCAATGCAGAGCTTTAGTTTCAATTGTTGCCATGTACCTTAGTGTTGGTGGAATATGCATAAACACAGAGGGGTTTCTCTTGCTTATTAATGAAGGTTATTGCCTCATCCACATCGTTTACAGCCAGAACAGGGAGAACTGGACCAAAAACATCCTGTTGCATGATGGAGTCGGTTTCCGCCACCTCTGTCAAAATTGTCGGGGCTTCAGGTGGAACAAAGGAGAGGATCAGATACATTGCAAGGATTTATTTTTGAAGAATTCTATTTAAGAGGACTCCTACCAATATATTTCTCTGCTTCTATCACCTGCCCACCCACAGCCACCTTGCCCGACCTCCACAGCACGTCTCTTGTACGGTTAAAGATCTCCAGATTGACCATGCGGCCAAAGCTGCGGGACTCTTTGGGATCAGTACCGTAGAATTGCATCAGGCAGCACTTCAGGGCCTGCACCAGCCGTGCCTTGACATCTGCGTGGCACAGGATGTAGTCCGGAGCCACAAGGCTCTGCCCAGCATTGTGAAAACGTGCCCAAGCAACACGCTGTGCCGTGGTGGCGATGTCACAGTGTTGGTCCACATAACACGGATTCTTGCCTCCCAAAATCAGGGTGACAGGGGTGAGAGTGCGAGCTGCAGCCTGGGCTATTCTGCTCCCCTCCTCTCTGCTTCCTATAGGGATTAAAAAACATCTTTTACACTTTGAGAATAATTCATAAAATGTGGATGAAATTTCTAGGGTCATTTCCTCTTTACCTGTAAAGAAGACATGGTCAAATTTAAGTTCCACAACTTCAGGCAACTCGTTTGTGCCTGCAAGAATCACGTGGAAGCATTCCTTGAGGAAACAAGAATTTTAGATCAGATCATTACTCTTTGACTGGAGTATTGTAGCACATCTGCTAAATTATCATGTGTGAGTCAGCATCTCAGTCAGTTTCTGGACAGAGGGAAATCATAAATAATGATAAAATACATTTTATTTAAATATTACTTGTCAAGCTTGAGCATAAAGGACCTTATTGAAAACCCCCACATACACATTTGGAACACGACAGCATATACATCAAACAGCACTGAGCCCATCAATAAATGAATAGGTGTACAAATAGAAAAGAAAATACACACCCAACCTCTATAAATCTCATCTGAAAAATATGTAAACAAATCCCCCCTTTGTAAATCACACAGTACAATCTTGAGATTTATTCAAATTAGTCAGTAAGCCACGTTGATGTTGGCAAAAGTGAGAGAAGGGTTTTATTCTGACTGCGTCCACCAAAGCTGGTAGTACTTGGTTTGTCTGACCTCATTACCTGTCATGGGTGGATAACAATACAAAACATCATAATCCATCATTTTATCTACCAAGTACTGACTCAAGACTCAGCATTAGATTAATAAACGGTACTCTTAGAGACATAAAGACTTTACTGTAACTTCGGCTGCCCATCCTCACAGCTCAATTGAATTTACTCACATTGTCTAAGTAAAAAGGGAAGAGACGATGGAGGAGCTCTGATGTGTGAGTGGTGCACTCAGACGGACTGATGACTGCACAGTTTCCTGCACAAATGGATGGAGATGATCAGTCAGACCTTCTGCTTGTGTGAAGAAAAACAGACTTTAAGAACCGCACCTGCTGCGATGGCCCCGACCAGCGGCACCAGACACATCTGGACAGGACTGCACCAGGTCCCCACGATGAGCACCACCCCCAGCGGCTCACTGACCACCAGACACTCGTCCAACGTGGTGAACTAAACCAATCACACAACATGAGGTGGAAACAGAACTTGGCAGAGTTTCAATGCACAGAGAGGAAAAGACACCAGCCCATTTTACTTTTTCAAAAAGGTCAAAGCAACTTAGTTTTTAATCTGCTTTGTTGAGCTCAGCACAATACAGTTCTTTGTTGAGGGGAGACGGAATGTTCTCTCGAAATAGGTTGTGCAAGTCGTGAATAATCCCGATAATAGAATGAAAATGTTTTTGTACCAGGTTTCTCTCCACGTGCTGCGGCTGCATCCACTTCTTCAGGTTGCTGATGGCGTGAAGGGCCTCGTTCTTGACGAGCATCAGTTCTGACACAACCGTCTCAAACCTCGGCTGGTTAAAAATGCCAATGTATTACTTTTGGGACCATTATATCAACACTTAACAGGGGACTGCTTCTTCCTCCTCTCACCTTATGAAGGTCCCTTCCAAGAGCTTCCACAAAGTCACACTCATGCTCTTCCAGCATCTGCACCACAGCCTCCAGCTGGGCCAGTCTGAAGTTCTCCTTGAGGCTGCGTCCAGCTTGAAAAGCCACTCTGGCGCGTCTCAGCAGAGCCACACACTCCAGAGGGTACGTCTTTAAACAGGGCTCCCCCAGCCTGGTCCTGGAACCGCAGCCGAGTAATTCGTTTTAATACTACAGAGCAATTAAACACTTTGGATAATCCATGTCATCACAGTACCTTCTGCATGTTAACCGTCCATTCCTCTGACAAGCATCGCACGCCCTCGCTTTCCCACTCATGCTTATTCCTCTCAATATTTCTCCACTGCAGGTCTTTGTGAAAGTGTTTACTGTGCATTTAAGCCTCCCACCAATAGGGAGGATAGTGGAAATCCGGACTTGAGCCAATCAGCTGATTCACATTATGAACCCAAGAAAGTTGGAGTCTGATTTTAGCCCAACCCAATAGTTTTCCTGTAGAGGATAATGGAGTTGTGTACAATGCATTGTGGAGAGGACATTATTAGGACTTTGACATATATTGTGTGTATGGGCTAATGCATGTATACGGCAATCAAGTTTTCTTTCGGATCTTAATTTGATCTCAATAATCTCATTATATGAGACGGATTAATATTATTGGAGGGAGGCCGATATATGACAATTTAAAAATCTTGAATAAGAACAAGAGGCAGAAGCTAAGTGTAAAAAGTTTGAGGATATTGTCTAAACTCATATTAATCCTATATTTAGCTCAGTTAAAAATGCACATTCACACACACACCTGAAAATAAAAAATCTTGCTTGCTTGTTTTCTAAATTGACATGATCCCATAAAAAAATCCCTGGTCCTACCTGTGCAGAACCTTGAACCACCTGGCAGGAGAAGGGCTGGGCCGGCTGCTCATGGTGCTTGATTCCGCAGCTTCAGGTTGACACAGCTCAGACTGTTGTTGTGGAAATCCTCACGACGCCGTTCACCTTGAGGACTCTTGCACGGTGCAGGGACCGAGCACAATGCAGATTATGACTCGGGAGCAAAACTCCTGATTCGGAAAGGTGCACACTAAAGTCAGAGCCAAAGCATTTTATTTTATTTTTGATTTATTTCTTGTTGGAGCAAATTGTCTACTTCAAAAAGGTTAGACTTTTTTTTGTTTTAAAACAAATTGTCAAATTCATTGTTAGTATTGTTGGTGAGTGACAGAACAGGGGCTCTCTAGGGGCCAATCAGATTTCAGCTGGGCCCAGTAACTCCAGTCCCCACCCCTGGATCTGTCCCTGACACTCCCACACCACATTTTTAAGTTGAGTTAAGGAATTTTCAGAGTGTTCAGAGAAAGAAAGAAACACCCATTATGTTTAAATGATTTAAAGAAATGATTTATATAATACTGTTGTACATGATTTAACATTACAGGGGGAAAAAAGTATTTTACACATGGACAAATACATGGAAATCTCTTTTGCAGCAACACACTTCATACAGTGCAGCCAGATTCAAAGACACTGAAAAAGAGATGGAAACTTTCACAGGCAGGGGGTGGACATTTCAGGATCATTTATTTTTTTTGTACTAAAAATGTTGGATGACCAAAAATCTTCTTCAGCAGTCCACACTGGTACAATTTAAGCATAGCCTACTCTTGACATCATTTAAAACAGATGAGCGATCTCATCAGACGAGACACACAAGCTTGTGAGGTATCTTTCATCTTTTCTACAAAACACCACACTCTGTCGTTGTAAATCCATTCATAGTGTTTCCACTTTTTTTGCATGAACAGAATAAAATCAGGAAAGCTGATGTAAGATCCTCCCGACTCAGTCGGATTGAAAATAGCTTAATCGCATAAGTAGACTGAATTTTTGTTTAAATAGAACCAGCTTTTATATATGTAATGGTTGTAATTATAATCTTTTTTATAATATTGTTGTTAGTGGCCTTCATCTTACTTGTTAGAAACATGGCTTCAATGACAGAGTATGTTTTATAGCTTGTTACTTATTGACAAATATGATTTATGCTCATTAATGACAGAAAACGTTATTTGCATAATAAAGAACTTTTGTTATTTTCTTAATTAATTTTTTTTAAGTTGCCATTGTCTTTTGACGACCAAAAAGTTTTTTCCTTGACTTTGTGTTGGAACTGAACCCTGTGTAAAGTGATTTTTAGGCTTATTAGGTAACATTCACCCTCATGTCCCTTTTTCAAATAACAGACGTGTGTGCACGATTTCCAGCTAAAGGGAGCATCACATCGAGCAGTCACATTTGGTTGATGAACAGTCCATGACATCATGTTGAGAGGTTGTTTTTTTTAACACCTCAAATTCTTTTAGCATGGCTTACAAAGTCCACAGAGATAGGAAAGCATTGTGGTGCACCCTCCTCGGTTGATGTTGTCGTGGTTGCAGTGGTAGTTAGTACAGTGGTTGGGTTTCTGCGTGTGTCAGTAGGAGCAGAGAAGAAGTCCAGGTACATAGCCCCTGATTCTATGGCTTGTTTCCAATATACGTGGTTACTGGTTACAGCTGAAATACAGAATTGACGGCGAGAGACCGGAGGGGGGGGCAAAACATGAGGCACTCAGCATTATTGAAAGGTGTAGTGATAAATCTTCTTCTTTACATAACGTACAAAGACGAGCATCTTCGATTGACGTAACTCTTCGTGGTTTCGGACTGTAGGTCAAGAACACATGTGACATAAACATTTCTCGGCTGCGTCCTGCTCCACTGAGCAGAGACAGAAAGACAACAATATTTCCAGTTCCAGATGATCTTATCTCAATCAAGCAACAGCTGACCAGATCTTTTTCTTTCGTGACGAGAGATCCTCTTACTGCTTCACCACAACTGAGGCAGATGTTTGGTTTTCAAAAGTACTAAGGACGAACAGACCAGCGGGTCCACAGTCCTCTCAGGTGCCTGCAGCGTCTTTTGGTGGGGGAGGAATGGAATGATGGGATTTTCTTGGAAAAGGGACATAATGTAATCGACACACGGTTGCTCACGGGGAGCCCCTCCTCTTTCCTGGAGGTTGAACGTGTGACATTGATTTGTCTTCCATTTATAAAAGATGCATTATGTTCCGCAAAACATTTTAAGACTACATCCTACATCAGTTTAAGGTTGCTTGGATAATGGAGTCCAAACATGTAAGTATATTAACAATACATCGCTTGGTTTCACTCGAGGGAGTCCACCATGTGTCTAATGGCTTGCACTGCATCTGTATTGCTTTCCAGTTCACTTAAAATGGGAGTGTTAGTTCCGAGAATGATTCTGTTAAGCCTGAGAAACAGAGATCTCGCCACTATATATCCGGATTTTATCAAGTTAAATATACAACATATTGAATTTCTGGAGTGGCAGGGGAGATGCTCAAAATTGGATTGTGCTGCAGAAACACCCTCCCCTTAGATGTGAGCTGTACTAGAGCTGAGCTCGTCCAGTTTTAAAAAGACAAAAGGAGACTTTGTGGGTCCTTCATGAGTCCCCTTTTGTTTAGGTGATGACCCTTTGACGAGACAGGCTCCAGTCCAGGTAAGCCGAGCCTCTTGCGTGGTTCACACCATTGAACCCAAGCCTCCTGTGCAGATTGTCCTGATGCAGCGGAGTTAGGACAGCTCAAAGCCTGTATTCATACTGATAGCATAGCGCAGCTTGTCACGCAGGATGCTCTTCTTGCTGTAGTTAGGCAGCTTGAGCAGGTTGAAGCATGTTGACGAAGTGGGAAGCCGACCACCGGGCTCCTTCTTGCGGATAGTGAAAAACCCCCTAAGAACACTGCCAAGGGTGTCTCCAGTGTCCTAGTCACAGGAAATGTTCTGTTAGTACAAACGTAGCACACTGAAGCCAGCTACGACACAAACTGTTTGTAAGTGGAGTCACCTGATCATCTGAAACTTCCACACAACGGATGGAGAAGGGTGGTTTGAGGTAGGCAAAACCTAGAAGAGGAGGCCTTGAACAGCTGGTAACAAACTGTCAAAACACAAAGAATAAGAGACAAGACTTGAACCAACTTATTGTGTTAGAAATAAAAATGCTTTTGACTGTGACAAAGGACGGCTTACTTTAAGGAACATAGCCCTCTCGTCAGAGTTGAAGTCACTGGACAGGATGTCCCACAGCCAGATGATGACACGATGGCTGCTGTGAAATCCTCCATAATAGACTGTGTGTTTCCTGTGGAAGAGGAGAAAACAATGAGCCTTTCCAGCTGTTTCTACACACAGAAAGCAGAGATGAACAGATACCCCTATTTGGTTTGAGACCAAGCTAAAGTGCATCGATCGAATCAGTATAGCGTGGGCCTAAATCCATTAAATGACAGCCTCCATGTTAAGAGACACGATGAAAGAAGACAGTGACGAAATGTTACATACTTGAGGTCATCTAGATCAATCTCTGCATTGTCTCCCGAGACAAGGCGCTGAACCTCAGGCGTGGAGAACACGTGCAGCCACTCGGGGTTGATGATGCTGCGGAAGCCCCGAATGAAAGCTGCGGTTTGCTCTTTAATCTGCGTGTGCATCCGGAAGTGAGCCATGAGGTGGATGTAGCTGATCCTGCAGGATATGGTGGAGTTGAGGGCAGAATTAGATGGTGATTTCATACATGGCAGCAAAAGGTCACAGTTTTAAACTCAACATGGATCAGTGTCCAACTAGTCAATTCAACTAAATCCGTATGTACATACTTGTTTTCATTGGTAACGATCATGGACTTCCCCCCGGGTATCAGCTCATGACAAACAAGCTGTAAGAGAACACGAAAAGTAACTTTCCAACCTTTAACTTATTTATTCATTTATTTAAGTATATTTCCCATGTTTTCCATCTTTACCTGCCCCATGACATCCTCATCATAGGATAATGTCAGGCCTAGATCCCCTACATCTCCATCATAGCGCTGAGAAATCAAATTTGAAATGTCACTTGATATTAGGAAACAAAATACGACGATGTTGAGACGAGCAACTTCAAGTGTAATGTTTCTCTGACCTTGATGGAAGTGAGGTTCTTGTAAAACTCTGAGTCCAGAGAAGGAAGCTCATCAATGGAGCTATAGAAAGTGCTGTGGTGGTGACCCAAGACTTGACTGAGGAAGAAGGAGGCAAACGGGACGTCCACTACAATGCCCTGAATACACAGAGGTAAAAAAGATGCAATCATTCACAAATCAGCTAAACCACCACGTTCAGAGCAAGAACAAGAAAAGAGAAATTTCATAAGAGATTCAATGTACCTCATAGACAGCTTTTCCGAGCATCTTTCCCACAAACTCAAACAGCTGCAAATGGTTCTCGTGGATGTAAGATGTGGGCGAAGGATAGAGCCTTTCATTTCCACTGGTTGTCTATGGATGAATAAATATCATATCGTATGAAACACTGTAATCAGAGTCAGCAGCCGATGTGTGGTGGTTTGATATCAGCCCACTGATTTACCTTGAACAGGTTCAGAGCAGGATTGAACACTTTCTTAATGATCTCCTCTAGAAATTCTTTGAAGACACCATCCTGGTCGATACCAGCCTCATCCACTCCCAAGTCATTCACAAACTTCACGCGAATGACGCCTTTTATAGAATTCGGTGGCAGCCGACGGAGCTGATCATATCCATCCTAAGAAGAAGGAAATGAGCATTGTTTCTGGTTCGATTGATTTATTTATACTCTTTTACTGTTTGCTTTCAAAATATATTTTAAAATTGGTTTGTTACCTCTAACATCCGCGAGCGACGGATGGTAATATGGGTGACGTGTGGAGAAGCGGAGCTTGTTTCCACCAGTCCTAAACTTTCTTTTTCCTTTGTTACGATGTTCCTGAACAGCAGCACTCTCTAAAATGCAGAGGAAGAGCATTGACACAAGTGAAAAAAGAAAATGACACCAGCTCAAATTCAAAGAATCCTGCTTACTCACGTTTTTATGTGGAACAACGTGTGGGATGTACTGCAGTAACAGCTGGGCTCTTTTCTTTCCCTTTTCCAGCTCTTGGAACAACAGGCTGGGCTTTAGGTCCCTAACGCAACAGCAAAAGAGATGTAGCATTGATTCAAAGCATTGATCCCAAAGCAGCCTGTCCTGAAACAGAAGGCTGATGTGTTCAGTACATCTGTCAACAGCGGACCAGTGGTTCAGTGTTTGTATTTACTTGCGTAGCCAGTGGTCATCGGGGGTAAACTTTCGCCTGCAGTCTCGTTCGTAAAGCACCATCAGCCAGCCGTGAACACTGTGGAACAACTCCAGTTTCTCTCCCTTCGCATTTTCTATTAAAAACAAAACAGCTTTTCAGTAAAACAAAAAATACCTGTAGCTGTTACGCTCCAGTGAGGTCACACACTTACCTAAGATCCCATCCCACACCATCTTGAACACAAATGTGTTGAGAAATGAGGAGATCGTGATGAGTTCCTCGATCTTGAAAGATGTTTGTTCTTCATAGACTTCAATGTCATCCAGAATTCTGTAACATGTGACAGTACGTTAGAGAATGACACAACATAACAGGGCAGGTTATGCAGAGTAAGAAAACAGTGAAATTACGTGATGAGGTGCCGCGAACAGTCACAGAACAGCATGAGCATAGCTAAGAGCTGCTTGGACTCTTCTGTGTCGTTGTTCAGACACTCCATGAAGAGCTTGAGGCCTCCTTGAGGACCCAGCTCACAGATGAAGGCCCACAGTTTGGGCAAAAGGTCATCAAGATGTGTCAGACCTGCAGAAAAAACAAAGGAATCTGCCATTAAAAACTCCATAATGAACATTCCAGGGACTTTCAAAATACTGTGTTTGCATATATAAAAGGAATCAAGTGTTGGATACTGACCAGTGAGTATCTGGAGGCGTATTTGTGTGAGTGTAGACAGAGCCGTCTGGTAGAGCACACAGATACTGCACACTTTCTGAACTTCAGCCGAGTCGACTCGCTTCCCTCCGACTGGTTTAAGGATGTTTCTCACAGAGGCCGACTTCTGAAACGCTCGCTTGAAGAGGTCTGTCAACACAGGACACGCACAACAGATGAACAACCTTCAAGAAACTTTAAACCTTGTTTATATTAACTTATCCGATTGTACTTATTTTTCAAATATTAAAATAGCTTTGGGTTTATAACTCACTTTTAACTGGTAGATTGTTTTGCGATGTGCTCGGCTGCTGAGGCGGGGGGGTGGGCTCCTGACTCTCTAGCTTTTTAGAGAGGACGTCACTAAAGAGTGTTCGAATGACGGCAACACCCCACAGGTACTGAAGCTGTTTGGTGACCAGCGGCATTGACTCGTTCAGGCTATGGAGAACGGAAGACGTAGAGAGGAGACATCAGGTATTTTTGACATTATTCTTTTAACAAAGAAAAAAATGTATTCCTCCTAAGGAACCAATAGGCAGCTTGAGTAGGTCTATTAAATCATCTTTATAATCTGCACCTTGAAATGTTTTATTTGTGCAATATCGGAGAAGTTATAAGGGGGTCCAACATGTTAAAAAAAAATTAGTTTTACTGACCCGTAATCTACAGTTTGTGAGAACCAGCCCAGGACGGGGTGCCAGTGGGTGAGGTTGGACTTCTTTTGGGACACATATCTCTGGCAGTAAGACAACATGTCAGTCAGGTCCTTCACGAAATGACCGGCCTCCTCTTCAAGGACTTTCTCATTGAGGAAACCCAAGTGAATTAGGTTGCCTACCAAACATGAGACAGATACAGTCACAAGGGTCAAATTAGAAGACCAGAGATGAAATCAATGAAAGAGCATGTCCATATTATCCAAATTACTTTACCAAGTAAGCAGAGCGTGTGGCTCCCCTCCAGACACACACAGATGTCTGAACACTGCTCTTCTCGGCTGAGAAACAAGATGAACTTCCGCAGGAGCTCGTGCGTCTGGATAGATACCATGCACTGCAGAAAAGAGAAGATTTTAAAGCGTACACTCTCATAGTTCAAATTATTATCAATGTTATATTTACGATAGGGCTTTTACCTCTGGAGTGAGCACATTGAGGTGAGTCACGACAGCTGGAACTGACATGATGTGGATGAGGAATGATCTCAGCAGGTTATCTGAGAAGTGAGCCGCAATCACTGGCCTAAAAGTATTAAGAGTTAGTTAAAAGGAGAGCATGGAAAGAATAGATATTGTATATATTCTGCAAAGTATGCATTAACCCTGGAATATTCAGTTTTTGTAAATGTATTTCCATCCATGAAATCATCAGCTTACCTTAATGATAAAGTGAAGATAGCTGTTAGAGTGCCTTTGGAGAGAGACGGTTTAGAACGAGCTAAGCCATTGGTCAGCAAGATCTAAACATGAAAAGTCAAAATGACATTCAATGCGTGTTTTTATAAAATGACAGATGAACTGGAAAATGGGTTAAAAAATATCGTTATTGACTTTCTCGATCAAACTGATGAGTTGTGTTACCTGAAGAATTGAATAAAATCCCTTCTGATTCAGATGCCCCATGATATTTTCACAGATCCTCATTAAAGCAGGTCTGAGAGCTTCTCCTAAAATAATGAGGGAAAATATTGTGTTATTCTCTGCAGAAACCATGTCCCACAATAACAAAACATCAACCTCATCTTGACTCGAGACATACCCTTTCCTCGGACTATCCGCCAGGTGGAAGTGTCCGTAAAGGTCACCAGCATGGCGAGGTACAGTGTTACCAGTTTATTGTCCTGAAGAATGTCAGGCTGCAAATCAGAAAAAAATACAGAGTAATGTCATGTCCGCTGTATGAGTAGAGGAACACATTTTTCCAGTTTGAAGTCAAGACTGACCTTTAAGTTTTTCAGTAGCTGACAGCAGGTCCACAGCACATCTTTGACCTGCTTGATCCAGGGGATGGTGAGGTCTTTGGAAAGAGCCAAGGACACATACCAGACCTGAGAGACAAGTGTGAAAATAGTCTCTGAGAAACTCATTACATATAAGAGGGGTTACAATGTGGAGGGGAAACACACACTCACTTTAGGTTCATTTTCAACCTCCATGCTGGCAAGAATAGCACGACAAAGCTTCTCGAACCTCTGTGTGATGTAGAAAAATAGAGTGAATAAGGTCAAACAGGAAAATAAGTCAATTCAGGCCTGTCCCCAAATTAGATTAAGGTTAACAGGCAATCAACTTTTATTATAAATGTGGACTAACTTGAACTTGTTACTGAACACAGCTGGTAACTCACCATCTTATCCTCCAGGCGATATACAAAAAGTAGTTTCCGGGAAATTTTGAAAATTGAAAGTGCATTTCGCTTCGACGTCCCGGTTTCAGAAGCTAGAAAATAGTCATCAACCTCTTTCCTGGGGAGTCACAGGAACACAGATCCAACGATCATGCAAAGAGAATAATAATAGTTCCACTTGACACGTTCTCAACAAACTCAAAGCTCTTCACACCAGAAAAGACGCTACCTTATTTGCTTCTGGAGTCTGCAGCGACAGAGAAACCTCCTGACCAGAGCCTGGATGTTGGTGGCCGCCTTCTCCTTGTCCTTCTGCCCCCTCCTGTCCTCCCTGGCCTGCCTGGCTTTGTCCAGGAACTCGGACTTGGAGATTTGAGGTACACTAAACATCATGCACCCTAGAGAATAAGAATCGAAACCTCTTAGAAACTCATGATCCGCCTGCTTGTACTGATAACATTTGGAGAGATAGTCCAGCCTGTGGTAAAACATCATCCTCACACTGTTTTGATTGAACACTAGGGTGAATTACCTTCGATGATCCTCTAGTGAAGACTCGGTCCGGCCTTTAGCCTCACCTGCAGCTATTCCCCCTCATACGTCTGCTTGTCTTGGAGAACCGAGCTGCTTGGACAGCGGCTGAATCCTGGAGACTAACTTGTCATCTCTCTGGAAGCAGCGACGTAGTAGCGATGGAGCTGGGTCAGCTAGCTCACGGGGCTAGCTCCACTTCGTCACTGGTCGGCTCGGGGCTTCCTCCAGGAGAATCTTTACAAACTCATTTGATGAAACATGTCACCCCCGCGGGGTTAGAGTCCGTCCTGTATCGGTGACAGCCGGAAAAACAGAGGGGACACACCGTTTCGGAATGTAAACAATGAGAGGGGCTCCGTACATTGACTGCAGCCATTAATCCCGTGTGTCACATTAAATGATTCCGGGTAGTGTTTTTCCTTCATGTACTAACCTTTAAATTAGAATATACATCTTTAAATTCTACAATAACCGACAGGCGGTCTGTACCTGTGTCTTCTCTGCAGCAAATGTCAATTTTATATTTTGTATTAAGCTCAGAATGTGTGTGTTTTCGGAGAGGGACTGTTTTCACTGTTGCTCCGTCGGCAGCGGAAACGTGCAGGCTGAGGCTAAAAATAATTCAAGCTAATGTTTAAACGCGTGAACTAAAAACATTATTACAGAAAGTGAACTGAAGTAAAGTGCTATGTCGGTACTTTAGTCTCGTTTCACTCATCTTCATCACTGTCAAACTCTCTGGAGCCTTTAACACAATGCTGTGAAATGTCCCTTTAAACGGCGCACAGGAAAGGTGACGTGATTTTCATAACTGCGCAGCGGCGGACCGGAAGGAAGTGGGTGTTAGCTGACTGACGTTAGCGAGACATATTTACGAAGTCGGCTGCGGCTTCTATGGTAAATATACTTGTGTTTTTATCAAAAAACTAGCGACAAAACACCACCGACGACACACACAGACAGCTACTGTAACAGCCGGCGACGCAATATATGTATTTTCTGCCAAATGTGTAATAATACAGCTAACTTTAGTCAATGCTAACTAGATAGCTCGCTAATTAGCCGTGCTAGGGACTATTGAATTATTATTGACTGGGTGTTGATGGACTGGTGAACTTTACACAGAGAAATAAAAGCTGTAAACAGTAGCAGATGTGTCGTCACGCTCATTATTAGCGCTTTGAATTAGAACGCAGCCTTATAATAAGTGTGAAGCGGTGTTTTTGAATGGTGTCTCTTATTTTAAAGCTTTATCACGACAAGCTGAGCAGGAATAACATCGTCAGGAGACATAGCAGACATAACAGCAATGAAGTTAAAACCCCTCAAAGAACATACAACTGTTTTTACCGCGTTGATTTGTGTCAACAGTAGCATCCGCTTTCATGTCGCTCATGGAGTTGGGAAAGTCTCTATAATGAAATGCACGCGTCACTTCGTGTTTTCATTATTTTGTCTTTCACAGTATTTTTTATTTATATATGATCTTACTTGTTGTAACTGTTGAGCAACACTGGAGAATGTTTCATTATCAGAGCATGGACACACACCATTATAGAAATACTTTGTTTGTTAGCTTACTTTGAAAAGTTAGTTGGTGAGTAAAAACAAATGGGTTCTTGGCTGAGATTCAAAGACAGTTCTGGAAAGCCTCAAAATGCTGAGCCAACAATGGGTCAGATTTGTTTTGTTTACTTTAAAATAAAAGTTACACTTATCTAAATAAGTTTTGTAACCAGCTAGTCCATTGAGATATTCGCCCTGAGCCAGGTGTGGGTTCATCCTCTTTATATTTTCTGTTCCAGGAAGAGATGTCAGGAGAGAGTGTGGTGAGCTCGGCCATGCCTGCAGCTACAACCCGGACTACATCCTTCAAGGGCTCCAGCCCCAGCTCGAAGTATGTGAAGTTAAATGTGGGCGGGGCCCTGTACTACACTACAATGCAGACACTGACCAAACAGGACACGATGCTCAAAGCCATGTTCAGTGGCAGGATGGAGGTCCTCACAGACAGTGAAGGTGAGCTGTTGCTGAAAATGATCTCATCTTAAGCACGGTTCATGTCATCCCTTCTCTCGCTGTGACCTATTACTAAGTAATTCTCCGCTGTTATGTGTTTATAGGTTGGATCTTGATTGATCGCTGTGGGAAACATTTTGGAACGATCCTCAACTATCTTAGAGACGGAGCCGTGCCGCTCCCGGACAGCCGGCGGGAAACAGAGGAACTGCTGGCTGAGGCCAAGTATTACCTTGTCCAGGGCTTAGCTGACGAATGCACGGCCGCCTTGCAGGTATCAACACTTAGGAGGGCTCTCAGTTGGGCAGAGAAATATATCAATATATTGTTTAATAAATTGTTTGGTTTTTTTAAACTGAGTTTCAAAGTCAGTTTATTTTGAATATAAAAAAATTGTAATGAACCAATAAGAGCATATCATGATGGGCATAAAATAAGTGCAAACGTTGTTTTTTTAAGTCAGCCTATGTAAGATTTCGTAGCGACAGTTGATAACTACAATGATGAGAGTTGCATATCCTTCATTACTTTGTGCCACCAGGTGGCTTCCTTTCTCTTATGACTGCAGTTTGCCAAGTGGAAACTTGTTTAATGGTGATTTTTTGTTTGTTTCCCAGAACAAAGAATCTTATGAACCTCTTTGTAAAGTGCCTCTGATGACATCATCTAAGGAAGAGCAGAAGCTTATTGCGACATCAAATAAGGTATAATATGTTGTTTACATTTTGTATTTAATTTCTAGTTTTTCAATTTCAAGGAAAGTCTCATTTCTATTAAAAAACTCAAAATTCCTTGTCTTCGCAGCCTACTGTCAAACTTCTGTATAACAGAAGCAACAACAAATATTCATATACCAGGTGAGTTTTCTTGAACTGATATCAGGAACTAATATGTCTGATTTCTGAAGGCACATCGTGAAATCCTGCAGGTTTTGTTAATGACTGTCCTCTATCTCCAACCCCTTCCAGCAACTCCGATGACAACATGCTGAAAAATATTGAGCTATTTGACAAGCTGTCCTTACGTTTCAACGGGCGAGTCCTTTTCATCAAAGATGTGATTGGAGATGAGATCTGTTGTTGGTCCTTTTATGGCCAGGGGCGTAAGATTGCTGAAGTTTGCTGCACGTCCATTGTTTATGCCACAGAAAAGAAGCAGACAAAGGTGAGTGTATATCCATCAATTTGTTAATATGTCCACTCTTTGAGGTCGTTTCTCTCTTATCTCTCATGTAATAACCTCCCTCTTAGGTTGAGTTCCCTGAGGCGCGCATCTATGAGGAGACCCTGAACATCCTTCTGTATGAGTCCCACGACGGGAGGGGTCCAGACAATGCCCTGCTGGAGGCCACAGGAGGTGCTGCAGGACGATCTAATCATCTGGATGAGGACGAGGAGCGAGACCGAATTGAACGAGTTCGTAGGATTCATGTCAAACGACCTGATGACCGCACACACCACCACCAGTGACCCACCTCCTCTGACCCGTCAGCCTGTGTCTCGGACCCTGGACAGTCTTTGCACCACGCTTGTGCCTTACAACATCCAGCGCCTATCGCTCGCTCTCTCATGCTCACTCTCACGCTCTTATTTTATCAAATTTCTCTAGGAGACTACTATGAGATGAGTCATACAACAGAGTGCAGTGGTGAAGTGATTTTGTGTTTGTGTGTCCACTTGTCCTATTTGTTGAGTGGTCGACAGGCTGTTGTGATCGTTATGATCACTCCTATCATTGTTTTTTTGCTCATGTGCAATGAAAACAAAAAATATATTGTCAGTATACATTTGTTAATTGAGGTGTGAACTAGATTACATCTAGGAGAACAATAATTATATGGAGTAAACAGCAAAAAATTAGTGTATATAATTTTTTCTTTCCTTGTGGTCCTGACGGGTCCACTGCAACAGCAGTGGATGAAGATGTTGAACACAATGAGGCCACATGGTGGCACTGTTTTACTCTTAGAAGATGTTTTCAAGGCTATTTTGTAGCCTGCAGATATTAGCAATTAAACCTTTTTAAAATATAATTTTTTTGATATATGTAAGATATCACAGGTGGATGCAACATTTTACTGTAGTGCTTCTGCCACATTTACTTTAACAATATGCATTTCCCCTTCACTAAATGATTATTATTCTCAGTGGAGGAAACCCGAGCTGTGTCCTGAGGTGTTAAATGTACTGGGTTGATTGAATGATGGATGCTGAGGTTGAAGTGAATGTTACCAGAGACCTACCTGGGAGGAAGGGAATCCTGTCTACAAGCTTTTAACAGGGAGAGAAATTAGACCTGTCCTTCGTCGCTGCATTCATCGCAGAATGTCCGGTTTGCACACAATAGGTTTAAGTTGAAATATGTCTAACAATCACCGACTTGTAGTTCTCTTGCACAGAAGTGACCATATATGTATGTTTTATATTTATATCTACTTTATCACAAATAAATTTTTACAACCATTCTGTTTTACATTCTCAAATTATGACACGTATGGCGACAGTTTCAACACCATAATGAGACGATCTTTTCAAGCTGTTTATGAGTAAAGCCTCATACAAGAGTTTTTTGTGAGACTTTTTGCATTGTGTTGATTTACACTCCAGTGTCGACCCTTGTTTTCAACTTAAGTGCAAAAAACCACGAAGATAAAAAGATGGTGAAACTAACATTTCATTGCATTTGAATATTCTTTAGTGCAAAATTACTTTTAGTTCTTCGCTGCTGTGAGTGGATGAAAGACAAAGATGTATTGTCAAACAAATGAGTTTATCCAGGGTTTGTAAAGTGCAGCTCTTTCTGCTCAGGCGCAGACATGTCTTCCCTTCAGGGGTCTCCTGATGAAATATGCAGAGGCTTCTTGTGTGTCTCCTCCTCCTCACACGTTACCGTACCCGAGCCCGAGTGGTAACCTGCGGAGAAACACAGTTTGTTTCAAAGGGATGTCTCCTCATCTGCAGATTCAATTCAGATCAGAGCGCATCAGTCCATAAATTCTTCATCATCACCGGACTCAACTCACCACCATGAGGTGTCCGTTCTTGGCCTTGTACACCATGGGCTCCGGTCCAGTGCTGAAGTCCACTGCACTCTCTCTCCCTGGCTGGGTTTCAATCTTGATACTAAGAATCAGGGCAAACAAGTGGAGAGAGTCACATATCAAATTTAATTCAATTGAGATTCCTGTCTGACTAACATCCACACTCACCTGCCCTGAACCACTTTGACCACGTCTTGTTTGTTAGCAATGACAGCGAGTTTGGTCAAACACTCAAACAAGTGGTCACACTGCATCACCAGGTCCCCCTGAAACAACCACAGAATAAAAGAATAAATAGAAGCTCAAAGTCTCAGAGGGAAAATGTCTCTATGTATCTGAACTCTACAATTTAGGCATCTATTTCTTCTCTGTTAATTAGTTAACAAGTTTGATTTGATCCACACAGATCGGATCACTCAGATTTACAATATAAATACTTTTTTACTATGAATAATAATTATTTTCTGAAATATATGGTATATGGTATATAACACATACCTTCTGTTTGGGGTCCTCACATGTTATGTGGAAAACAACGGTGCCATCAGTCAGATTACTGACTGAAATACCTGCAGTGAGTGAAGAACAAGTTTAATCAGAGCTCCAAGCCTCCCTGATGGTGAAGGGTAACGTGTGGAGCCTCGTGTTGATGTGACCTTTGAGGAAGCTGTAGACGACTCTCTGAGTGACCTTGGCCTCATCCACCACGTAGGCAGCCGTCTGGGTGAGGATGAGCTGTCGAGGCTTCGGTTTGAAACCGTTCCTGTGATACTTTACTACCGGGACCGTGTACTGCACAAACACAGGATGCAACTCAGTGAGGCGTGTTGGACGTGATGCTGTTTTTCTCACTGGGTGTAAGATGAGAGTTTATTACCTTGATGCGCTCATTACGAATCAACTGCAGGACCTTCGGGTTTATGTCTTGTTCACCTGGAGATGTTAAATGATGCAAAAACAATAGTTGAAAACGCATCACTTATAAAGTAATAAAGGGCCTCGCTCCGACTCAGCGACTAATTAACCCTCTATGTGCCAGGCGTTAGCTTAGATCTATAGATCTGTTGGTTATTTCCGGGCCTTTGCCCCAAAACTGTGCAGCAGTTTACCGATTGAGATCAGACAGGCAACATCATTTGTGTCTTTAAAATCTGCTCTCGAAGCATTTTAGGCTTTTATGAATGTTTGACATAATATTTTATTTCCCTCTGTTTTACGATCTGTTTATCTTTCCCTTGGTTTGATTTCTGTTCTTTTAATCTCCATTTTTCCTTTGTATCTGTGTAATATGGAAAAATGCTGTATAAATAAAGGATATCATTATATTAATATTATTTATAGAATCAAATGGAATTGTGACTACAGAATATCTGATACTTACTGATTCTGGTGTCTGAGAAAGGTAAAGCAACACTCTGTGGATAGCCGTCCTTTTTCCCCTTGAAGAGGGAGCTGGTGACAAGTTTCATTTGAATCTGAGGGGATGAAAAAAAAAAGTTAATTCTCTCTAGAAACAGAACATGTGATGATCCAGTTTCATACAGCACGTTCACCATGGGAGATACCTGTGCTTTCTTCTGGGGTGTGATTCCCCTCACATACTTCCGCACCATGAGGCGGTAGTGAAGCGTACGCAGGGTCTCTGATGCCTGGCAAGAACAGAAACGTGCACAAAATAAAATGTCAGCATGTCTTTTGTCTGTTTCGCCATGAGAGTGATGAACCAGTTCACCTCTTTGACCACAGCTGGTGGAGTCAACCAGGTGGTTTTATCCAAAACGGTCTTTGGCAGATTGAGTTTGAGTCGGTTCAAGTAACTCTGTCTCACAAAGACCAGGTACTCGGAGTTGTCCGTGTTCTTAGCCTCTCCTCGGGTCATGTAGCCTTTAATGAATCTGACACAGGATGTTCAATATTAGTTTATCAAATGACAGTGTGTGGAGGGGGGGGGGGGGGGGGGGCTGCGGGATGATGATCTTTCTTCTTTCTTACTTCTTGATGACTTTCACAGCCCAGGCTCTCTTCTCTCTCTCCTTCCGAGCCTGCACTCCTCTCCAACAAGTTTCAATCTTAGTGGCTGAGGATGTGAGGAAGATGACAGAGGGTGTGTGATTGCAGAATGGTACGTCCCCTGTTGACATCATGTGCTGTGAGACTCACCAGCTTCTTTTTGTTTCCTGAATTCTCCTTTCGCCCTGTAACCTCTGTATTTGGCCTGGAGTCTTGTCGCTGCGGATTCAGAGCGTTAGGCTGGATCATTGTGCAGATATAGGGATGAGCTATGATGAAATCGTTGTAGATCTGATTTGCACTCACCTAGTTCATGTTTACATCTCTCATAAGCATCCTCTGTGGCATAAAGTGTCCTCGGGTGGCGGATGAATATTTTTGTTCTAAAACAAATGAGCGTTGAAAAAAGGCTCTCGGTTACTCCTGGATTAAAGTGCATTTGCTCTGTTGTAATTAGGAAGTGTCCTCACCGCCCCATTTTGTATTCGTTTGGCAGGTAGCCCAGATGTTGAATCAGCACTTCCACTCCGTCCGCGGGCATTCCTCTCCAGTGAGGCCAGGTGGCCGGGCACAGAGGTTTGTATCTGTGAGAAGATGTCTATGAGGATGTTTTAAAGGAAGAACTCAATTCAACAGGTTCTTTAATTTAAAAAGACAAAGTCCTGTGCTCCATCGTACCTCTTCAAGAACACCTCATATTTGCGTCTGTAAGCGAAACCCGCTCGTCGGACCCTGAGGTGCTCCATCAGGCCCAGGTACTTCACCTGATGTCTGATCAGGGCTTCGTCAAACTGACCTGTGAGATTGTTAGTGAAACCAGGATCAAATTCACTCCTTTATGGAAACAAAACATCTAAATTATCTTCTCCATCAATTCAAGTACCTGGCTGTTTGGACTCATTGGATTTAAGACAGCGTATGTACCAGGCCTCCTTAGCCATCAGGATCTCTGTCAGCTTCAGCAGGCTGCTCTTAAACTGGGTCGCCACCTACAGACACAACACCAGGGAGGTAATCCCCAACAGTTCATCTGTCAGATCCATATGGCTCCATGATGACACAGGCCCTCTGCCACTGACTTGTTAATGAAAGAATGACTGGTCTTTGTCTCATAGGTCACTCTACATAATCCAGACCACTTACTAATTTGTTTCTTCTCATTTATAATCTCTACAGTGTACTAGACCAATATAGATTTTGGGGGCCTATGCCAAAACTGATATTAGTTAGTACAAATTACTGATACTGATGTGTTGGCTGATTTATTTAAAAAATTGGCAATGATTCCTAAAAATGTAATTTTCAATCCTTCAATAAAAAAAAAGAAATGTAATTGCAGCTTGATATTTTACAGTCTAAACATAAATATATATCCTAATTAACTATAAATAAAAAGATCTGAATACTTGAATTAAGAAAATAAACATAATTTTTACGTAAAGCGTATCGTAAAAACTTTATATCAGCCACATATTATGTTAATATTATATATTATATTCTCTCTGAATAAATCGCAGTGTGTATCACATGTGTGCTGTGTTGGCTCCAGACCTTTCTTCAAGGTGAAGGTAATTTGTAAGCTTGCAAATTAATCTGAGCTATAGCAAAGTATTGCGAATAATATATTACATTGGAAGATATGGAGAGAGAAATCGAATTATGACTCACTGTTTCTGGTCTCCGCCTGCTGTCTAGAGCCATGGTGGAGAAGCACTCTCTGACTATGGCATTTTTAGACTGACACATCAGCTATGAGAAGGTGTATAACACACACACACACACACACACACACACACACACACACACACACACACACACACACACACACACAAAGCAGCATATTAGTTTAAAGTTCATTTGCCATTTCCCTCTTGCTTCATTTTCACTTCAGGAGCTACATCTCAGCTTATTTGCTGTCTCACATGTTATCAAGTAGAAAACCGTCGACTCACATCTTTTATGTTTCTGTATAACAGGTCGTTATTTTTGTCCAGGAAACCTAGAACATCGCAGCGGAAATAAAAACAAATACATCAGGAGTCATGGACTGTTTCTGAGCCGAAGCTGAAAAAAGATTTAGATGTTTGGGGCCTCAGATTGTGAATCCTTTTTACCCACAACACAGTAGGTGACCTCCCCGGCATAATGCAGGAGACGGAAATCTCCCCTCTCCAGAGTCTTACGTGTCACTTTGTCGGCCAGTTTGTGCCTGAAAAGAGGTGGAGAGAGACGGAGGGATGAAGAGGGAGAGGCGAATCCTAATCCTCCATCTCTATCGGCTCACTGTCGGCTCACTCACCAGTCGCACGGTGAGCAGGGCCATGATACTCACTCTGTATCATTTAGATGGATTTAATTAAACAAACGCTTCTTTATCAAATTTGAATGTGACGTGATACATGGGATTCCAATGCAACTCTGTTTACGATTTAGTTTATCCAAAGACAATGTCAATACTCTCTTGTAAATTGAAGTCGACTCACGTGACAAAGTGCGGGTGATTTCCCATCTTATCCTCCAGTCTGTCCAGGAAGGTGAGATCTGTGGCTTCTCCTGGTCTCAGACACTCCTCATCCTGCAGGAGAGTTATTTCACACGTTTTAGAGTGTATTTGAAAAGCGGCTTTTGTCCAGCGAGTACATACCAGTATGGATATGATTCCTCTGTGTTTCTCCTCAACCAGATCGCAGATGATCTTGTTATTGAAGAATTGTACGGGCTCCCACTGGGGAAAGGTCCCAAAAACAGAAAGTGAATTAAAATCTATATAATGCAAATGATGTGAACACATCTTTTTTCCGGGTCGTCACGATTACCTCGATATCCTCCGCTTCGTATTCCTCCTGCTCAGACTTGAGGGTCAACTGGATAAAAAGTTGCTGCAGCTTCTCGTTGCAATAGTTTATACAGAACTGCTCAAAACTACAGACACAAAAAACATCTCAGTTTGAGTATCCAGAAGTGGAACCCTTTTTCTTTAAGAATTCGTAAAACCATAACGAATTGTGCTAAAATGTATGAAAATGGCTGAAATACCTGTTAACGTAGAACACCTCAAAGCCATAAATGTCCAGAAGCCCTATGACAGTCTTTCTTGTAGAGTCCTGGCAGAAAAAAAGTTAGGATACAAAGTCATCTTCGTCGGCTCAGTTTGTCATCTGTCGCCTTCTCCTCTTCCTCTCACCTTGTTCTCCATGGACTCGTTGATCCTGTTGACCAGCCAGGTGAAGGTCTGTCCGTACATGGCCTTAGCCAGGGCATCTCTGGCGTAGATGGCGTGATCGATTGAGAACGGGCTGAGGACCTTTCCACAGATACAGAATCGTTTTAAATAGAACTTGAGGTTTAAGAATTTTAAATATAAACACTTTCTTCTGATGAATGAAACCAAAGGACCACCTGGTCTTTATAGGCCTCGATCTTCCTGGAGGTCAGTCCCTCTTGCAGAGTGTGAGCATCGACCCCGAGTAGCTGTGAGGAACAAAAAACATTAAATGAGTTTCTTCTTTGACTTTTTGTGACGCTGCCACACATCGTGATGTCTTCTTACATTTGAGACCCAGCGCAGCGCTGCCTTGTTGGTCAGGAGGGCACGGCCTTTACTGTCAGGGTCAAACTCAATGTTCCCCAAATGGAGGACACTCGCAACTATTCCAAACAAGTGCTGCACAGACAAAAAAAACACATTTCAAACATGATGCAAAAACTGCAGGGTCCCAGTGAGCAACGGCCTCCAACTCACATTAGTGTCAATCTCGTCGATGCTGATGACCTGCAGTGCATTTTTGACCGTTTTCCATTCGTTCTTGTCATTAATGGAGGACACAATGGCACACTCTCCCTGTGAAAGAGAGTAAACAACACAATGACAAAGTGTACGAGTGTCTCATCTAATTCATCACACCACGATCACTGTGATGTTAACACCTGGGTTAGATACTTGTAGTGCTGGCAGTCTCTCTCCAGGCCCAGCTGGTGGAGCAGGTCGTCCTCTCCTCCCTGCACCAGCTGGTAGAAGATGTGGAAGTTTCTCTCCCCGTGATTCTGGTGCACCACCCTCGACTTCTCCAACAGGTAGTTCAGGATGTGGCCTCCGACTGCTTCCCCCTAGAGGCATCATCATCCTAAAGACAGCAGCTCTACAACTTGCAAAAAAACACACAGCCTATGGTACAGTGCCCCGATTGAAAAGAGTTTTCGAGGATAAAGTATGATCTTTTTTAAGACTAGTTTTCCAGGACTATAAAAAGAAAGTTGTTACTCATATTGTATTTTGAGATAAATTTCTATTGGATTAACAAATTGATCCTTTGATTTCTACAATTTAACCCTAAATTAATTTTAGGCTTCTTATTTGAAGTTAAACCATTTTTTTTTATAAGCTTAGATTCTCATTTTAATTTTGCACATTTCAACCATCGACACTTTTGCAAAAGTAGCCAAAGTATTATTTCTCCTTATTTTATATTATTTTAATATCAGAATATTCTTCAATTTTTATTTTCTTATTTGTAGTATACTGAAATTGTTCTCGAAGGCACTTGTGTGAATCTGCCACCTGATTTTTACCTCACTGTCAAACTGAATGTCCATATACTTCCCAAACCGACTTGAGTTGTCGTTTTTCAGTGTTTTGGCGTTCCCAAAAGCCTGCAGAAAAACACACACACACACACACACACACAACCATATCACACAGAATCATTAATGTCAGCATGTCCTGCTTCTTGGTTTGTCTTTACAATGACGTCACAGGAAGTGGTCAGACCTCGAGGACAGGGTTGGACATGAGCATTTTGTCCCGGACTGTGTTGAGCAGAGCGGTGCTCGGGCAGCTGACGGCATAATACTGCAGGATCTTCTTGGAGGCCTCAGTCTTTCCAGCTCCGCTCTCCCCAGAGATGAGGATGAAGTGATTGTTGAACTCTGTCAGCATGGTGTGGTAAGCGTTGTCTGCCAAGGCGTAGCTGCAGGGCGGCAAAACAAATCATATTCCTTATATCAACCTCGGTTCAATGCACATGCACTCTCATATTGACATTATAGATAATACTCACATGTGTGGTGGAAGCTCAAAAAAGTTGACACCCATGTAGAGATCCATCTGTTTGCTATTGTACATGTCCAGCTCTTTGTAAGGATTAACAGACACTAACAAAGTGCCGATGTACGTCTAAAAGAAAGAGTTAAAAGTTATTTATATACTGTGAAAGTGCACATCAGGGTTTTACTACACACTCACATATATGAGATCCTTGTTGAAGCGTTTCTTCAGGTTGCTTAGGAAGGCCTCCTCTGTGGTTTCATCCAGGAGGACAAAATCCTGGATTCCCACCCGGCCCCTGGCAGTCAGGGCGCCCTCCATGTCCAGCTGACCCTGAGCAACAGGTCGAATCAACCATTAGTGACCTAGATCCACAGCCTCATAGCAGCAGGAGTGAGTTTAAAGTGCTGGTATTTAGCAGCATTATCTGCAGATTTATATATTTCTAAAACACATGTATGCAACCATTTCTTCATAGTTGTAAGTTTGAGATTGTCAGAGTTAAAGCTTTATAATTGTGGGGTTTATCACTGAGAGTTATTCAGAATTTAAGAGGAAGTAGCCTCTGCCAAAGTTACTATAACAAGTGCAACACATCTTCGCATGCATAACAATGAAGTCCACATTTTGACGTGAATTTTGGCAAATGCAGCTGGATGAATAAATGTTTGAATAAATGTCTCTGGGGGGGGGGGGGGGGGGGGTGCGCTGGAAAACGCCCCAGGAAAAGCACAAACATGGTCCCTGTTAGTTCAATTGAAACGAGAGGTCCAGAGGTCCCGTGCGTCTTTGAAGCAAAGCTCTGTGATTGTGCAGACGAACAGACAGAAGCTAATGATCACTACACAGCACACAGAGACCTTGGCCGGCAGCCCACGGTTCACCAGAGCTGACGCCTACATAACACACTGTGCAAATGGACTCAGGGAGCCCGAAACAGCGGCACATTTGAAAAGCATAGTGGGAAAAATTCCACCAATCTGTTTTGCATTCTCAGCACCAACACTTAGACCAAAGGGTTTCACAGCTTTTGTTGGTTTTGTATTTTTCTCTCTCTCTCTCTCTCTCTCTCTCTCTCCCTCCTTTGGAAGCAGAAGTCCTTTGATTCTCAACTCTCTCTGTAAAAACATTAAAAAAGATAATCCATTGGATCTAATTGACACAAAGCCCTCCGTTCCCCCTCCTCCCCCGCCTCTACCCTCCGCCTATGGCCCTCGTTTCTTCTGAGAAAGGCCGAGTGTTTTTGTCCTGTAAATACCACGGAGCAGAGACAAAAAAGACGTCTTTAAAATGCAGTCTACAATCCATTACACATATTCCCCCTGCATATCCATTCAGTAATTATTCATTAGAAAACATTTAACGTCACAGTGAATTTCACACTAGGCAGTCGAAACACAATGGAGGAGATTTGGCCTATTTTGGGGTGAGGAGTTGGGGAGGGGTTGGCTGTACAGAGGAAGGGTGAGGGCGAAGGAGGGGGGGGCGGGAGGGGGGCAGCATTTGTCTGATCTGAGAACCTCTGAAACGGGGCCATCTTGAGACAACGGGGCAGACTAAATGGTGCAGTAACGGTCTGTGCCCCGCTGCTTGCTGTGACACTCATTTAGTTTGCCCCGGGGGCGAACAATAGAGGCTTGTTCTTAGCAATCCTGTGCTGTAATTTGGACTTCATTACTCTGCTCACACGGGGCCCCATGGAAGGAGAGAGGAGGCTAGTCAGATGAGAGTTTTTTTTCCACCTGTCAGCCCCACATCCCCAGTGCTCACCCCTCTACCCAACAATACCCCTTCACCCCGTGTCCCCAGCTATAACCCTTACCCGACCCCCTTCCCACCCACTTTAAGCCAATGAGACAGGTGAACAATATCATTGAAGGAACTCTTTTTTGCACGTCAGAAGCAATCTGCCGATGTAATGGTAGTGGTGCTGGTGTGGGCTATCCGTGACACCCCCTTTGCTTCATGGGAACAAACTTCTCTCGGGGCAGCGCAGGCAGACAATATGCTGGGACAGCGTGACTTAGGGATCTGCCATACAGTATTACAAGTAATAACATGAACAGATAAGCCCCTGTCAAGAGGAGGGATAATGAATTCAGTGGGGATAATAACGCCTACATTTCTAGGTTTTCATTCGGCGGCCCGACAAAGTCGGGCCCTGCAGGTATTTCTTTTAAAGAGATCTGTCCGCAGCACGCACAAGTGTTTCCAATGACACTGCGCTGGAAAGGCCGAACACTGAGTGGGCGTTCAGGATTTCTTGTCCAGAGAGGACAGATAGAAGAAGTTTTCCTCATGCATTTGTTATTAGAAGCTTTGTATGAATACGACCCAAGCGGACTGGACGGTAACACCAGTTATAATTAACAATCGACGACCCAATATGATGCACAGCGGAAAGAATGATTATGTAATGAATCCACCCAGCCTTTGTCAGATCAGGTGAATTGCCTCGCTACCTCAGAGCACCACCAATTGTATTTTAATTAAGAGATGGTCCCTCAACTTGGTCTAGAGTGTCAGTGTTGCCTGAGACAGAGTGACCTCATCCGTGTAAGGAGCAGGGGGAGGGGAGGAGGGAGGGAGCGAGGGAGCTATAGGACACAGGACACAGGATATAGGACACAGCAACTTACCAACTAATAGGAAGGTTTATCTCTACTCGTAACAAGGATTATGCACGATTATCTAGTTTGTAAGTGAAGTCTCCACTTGAGCTCAAAGGTCATCATATGTCAGGACAACTAAAAGCTACCTCCTTACCTCTTGGTTCGGCATAGTTTCTATGGATCAGGTGGTTGTTACCAAACCCCTCTTGAAGCAAAAATGACAAAATATTTGCAAATACCAACATGATACCACTCTGAACACTGAATGTGGAGCTACAGCCAG
Source organism: Pleuronectes platessa (assembly GCF_947347685.1). NCBI lineage: Eukaryota > Metazoa > Chordata > Actinopteri > Pleuronectiformes > Pleuronectidae > Pleuronectes > Pleuronectes platessa. The sequence continues at coordinate 17,396,433 of NC_070629.1, read as the reverse complement.
CAGACAGTCAGCTGAGCTTATCACAAATACTGCAAACATGCAGATTGTGTGAAATTAAACAAAATTAACTTGGCTATGAACGCCTACATCTTGCACAGTGGGATCCAGAGTCAGTGCTGTTGCGATCCGCTGATGGGTCCAGAGAGGTCCCATCAGTACACACACTCGACCAATCAAAATTAAGCCTCAGCTGACAATCATTTCACCCTGTTTTAACAGCATCAGATAAAAAATCAATACCAAACTTACTGCAAACTTGAACAATTTCAGCAAACATCAGTGAGATATTTATTTAAAATGACAGAGACCATGTTTATAATTATTTGACATGTACTTTGACTTTTTAATTCATTCCCTGTCCCGAGATTTACATGGAGCAGGCAGGATTTGTTGCTATTCTGCAACCAGCCACCAGGGGAAGATCCAGACCCTTTGGCTTCACTTTAAGGGAGCCGTCACTAACAAACTAAGGCTCCAGGAAGTCATTGCTTCCAGACAGGAAATAGTCCAGCACATAAACGTCTTTAAAATTGTGAGAATTATTTTATTGTCAATCAAACAAGTTTTTTGTTATTAAGTTAAATTCGTTGTTAGAGGTTTTTGTTGCCTTTGGACAGAGCCCCGTTATCTGATCTTTTATTCTGACCTAATCAAACTGGCTGCTGGTCGTAGCTTTCCGCCGAACAGGCAGATGTGACGGTGTCGTTCACCATCTCATCTACCTGAGTCAGGGTGGAGAACATTTCTAGACTATAAGCCTATTAGTGACATTTGCAAGTAGAACGGGACTAAAACAACACATGATAAGACAAAAGAAAACCCAAACCTGCATCTCTGAAGCTATTCTCCCGCCAGGTGCAGAATCTCAGTGAGGATACACACCAGAACAAATCTCCTTTGGACCAGAGAAGTTAGACAAGAAGAGCGAGTCCTCCTGTGTCTCTCTGCATGGAGACAATCAGTGGACCTGTAGACGCTAGATTATGCACTATCATCCAGATTAAATTAAAAACCACTGTCCTCTCTGTTCTGTCTTGTGGCTCATTCATCCAGAATGCAGGAGTGGTAGTACATTGATGGTGATGTTGCGTCGAGGCCTCTGAGCACACATGCTTCTCCACGCCATCCTGACCCAGGCTCAGGCCACCGTGGGCCGGGTGCTTAATCATTTATGCTGTAGGAGGAGGAGAGACAGAGATCTTATTCAGTACTTACCTGGGTATCTACTGCTCTACTGAGTGTAACATAACGATTCAGAAACAAGATCCAAACCACACCAATCCAACCATCCCCCTTTCCCTCTCTCCTTGGTTCTCCGTCTCGCCTTCTCTTTACGTCTGAGCTCCATCACTTCGCTACCAGCAGAAAGAAAAGCCCGGAGTCTCTTTCTCCCTGCTTTCCAAGTCTAGGTCTGGTTACTGATCTTTGATTGGATGATTACATTACCAACTAATCATCAGCTGCTTTTATTACTCAGCATAACAATGCTCGCCAGGGGAGTGACATTGTTTAGAGCTGCCAATGCGATGTGGCTTCTGTGAAATGGCACTGGGTTGGTGCCCAAATGCAATTAGCAAATTTTTTGCTTGGGTGACAGCAATTAGCAGATAACAGCTCCTCTAATTAAAGTTTCAGTGACAGCATTCAAATGTCAGAGTATTTATATTGTATGAGAGTTTACAGTGTGACATTGCAAGAAATTTGGGAATGAAGCCAAACATTCTTTGACTGACCTGACCTGGGAACGTGTAGATTTGTAGAGCTTGAACTGAGAGACTAAGATTCCCCCTGTTAAGTCCTAATGGCCCTTCAACTCCAGCTTAGCTGTGCTCATGTGAAAATTTGTCTCACAGTTATAAGATTAGATAATGTTAGAAAAGATTTGTACTGATATCAAGCCAGGGAAAATCACTTGTTATAGCAGCACAGAGTCAAAATGTGGTATACACCACGTGAAAGAGTAACATAGAATAAAATATACAAATTAGAAATCAAATGCAAAATGTTGTTAAAATACATAGGATATGTATCTTTTCCACAGATGTAAGTTTATTTGTTGAGAAATGTACTTGAGAACACACAGACATAAATATAAAAAGATGCAATAATGGAGTAAATACATATACATATGAAATATAAAAAACAAAAGCTTGCTTGGCTAAAATTGTCACTATAGTGGCATGCAATATTTTTTTAATTAAATTAAGCTAAACTAAAATATTCAATTTTATTGAATTGTTTTTATTGTTTTTGGAAAGCACTTTGTAATATGTTTTAACATTTGTTTTATTTACATCACATATATTAATGAGTGTAATACAAGTAGAGGCTTATGTCTCTGACTCAGTTGACTGACTTGCTGAAGTTAATGAGCCACTTAGTTTTAAGGCTCCCAACAAGAAAACATCAATTGATCTATCACTATTAAATTAGAGGTTGATTTGATACAGGAACATACATTTTTTATGAATATTAACAGTCACCTTTCTTCTGTGTATGAAAAAAAAGTGTCTTACGTAAAGTAGCTACACCCTGTGGTTAGAACCTGGGTGGGAGTAATACTATGTTTACCTGTGTAACCTGGCAACCACCATCAGAAAACACAGCCACACAAACACACACAATGCGAGGTAACACAGGTGTCTGTTTGCTCTGCTCTAGTGACCTAAGTGTGAGAAAAGCTCAGGTTTCACTCAATTTCTGGATTGTTTCATATTTGGAAAGCTCTCAGTCAATTGGGCCATAGATGGAGACCACTTGAGCGTTGAACATATTTGAATTATTCACTTGCTGCTCCAGAAAAGTTGTCAAGGTTACCTCTGCTGTCGACCCACCTCTCCCCCGGCCCAGCGGCCCGGCAATGCTTGTCCGATCTTAACAAGCTTTGTGCTACCCACTGGGCTCTGATTCAGCACGAGACCCGGCAAATCCAATTACACAGGAGTCAGAGAGGTTGATTTTCCCATTATAGATTCCATGCTGAGAATGAGAGCTGATGATAACACTCACATCACACCACACCCGGCCCAACCCCTCCTTCTGCTCTCCTCCTTATTTTGTCTCCATTTCACTGTGTCCCTCCTTTTATTTCTGCACCTCTTCCTCTTTCTTCCCCCTGTCCCTTTCTTTGGATCTCTCCCTCTTTCATAGTCCATTATTCTAATTTGTCAGAGCAGCGTAACGAAGGCCAGGCCCTGTCATCATTTCAGTCCCAAAATGCTGGGTCAGTAAGGTTAGTTCATACCCCACATTGAGTATATTTTTACTTAAAAACACAAATCATGTGAATACATATAGCATCATTAACCGTGATTTTATTCTGCCCCATTTTAATGTACTGTAGCCTTAAAGATAATTGGTTTACGCTTGATTTGACACCAATAATACAAATATTTGTCAGTCTGGGTAACCTTTGAAAGGTCACTGCAAAAACTAAATGCAAAAGTATTTAGACAACTTGACTTCGGGGTGTGTGACTGCCATCCTTAGTGGACCCCATGAGCCTGCTGTGCCACATGAAAAGCAAATAGAAGCTCTTTTGGAAGTGAGGTTCTTTTACACTCAATCGGCTCTGACTAAAGCAAAGGACTTTTGGTCCATCTTTAGCCTTAAGAGCACTAAAAAGGACTGACCTGGCCTCAGACCAGAGGCTTTGGTGCTGACACAGGCCACTGAGAGGTTAGTACCATTGACCCCTCTAAACCCAGAAGACAGGGTCCTCTGTGATCCTCGGGACAATAAGATTGGGGAGTCCGACAGTCGTGGAGGAGAAGACAATGTGATGGGACCTGTAGTGACATCTGTTAATAACCATTGACCAATACGGACCAATACTCTGTCAGTGCATTCAAAATCCAGCACAGCTCAACCTCTCCCTTCTTCAGCACAGACAGAAGGCTCAAAGGGAAAAAGTACTCAGATCCTTAAATTAAGTGAAACCAGCAATAAAATACTGTTTAAAAACTGTATTACAAAACAAAATGGGCATGAGAATGTTTCTTTAATGAAAATATTAAACATTATTTAAAAGCATATTCAAAGTAGAGGTCAGTGGCTTTGTATATTTTGTATGTCCTATGTTTCTTTGCATAAAGATTTGATAAATATTTTAATTATAGAAATCATACATTGATATATTCTTCTTTTATGGCTGGATAATATTATCTATATAGTATTTGATATATATATATATATATATATGATCGATGATAACTACACTTAAAAAGTAGTGAAGGGGCATTTAGTGGCAAATATCTCAACAGTTTTCAAATCTGACCAGATAGAAGTAAAACTCATTGTTAAATACCACAATGGATTAAGTGGTCTGTCTTTGGTGGTCTGGTTGAACTGATCTTTGACCCTGCTTGAGGCACATTTAGTTTACTCGATAATAACGAAGGCTGTGTTTAACTGCACTGCAAGGTTTGAATCTTCAGTCTCAAGTGAAAATGAATGAATAATTCCTCTAAGATATAAGAGATATCTATAAGAAAAATGTAAAGAAACCACAAACTGGTAACATACACACAACTTGTAAATGGTGCTGCCATTCCATCTTAAGCGCTTTTTTCCGGACCCAAAATTCAGGAGCAGCAACAGGAACATTTCCAGAACATTCATTTGAGGGGTAGTGTAGAGCATGAAGGAGGCAGGACATAATGCATAAATTGTGCATTAAGTGTTTTTGTTTACAACTCATCAACACTGGCGTCTTCCCTTTCTCCTAAAAGCTCTCGAATCTAGTTTTCTTTCCAAAGTCTATATCCTCCTCAGCATCTTCCATGTTTATGGCACCTCTTTTTGATCTTATGGGATAAATCACGCCCACTTGCAATTTCCCGGGCATTTCCTCGCTGTATTCTCACATGAGCACAACTCAGATCTTCTCCAGACATTTTACTTTGGGGTCTGGCAGGATATCTTCCAGAGAATGTCCAGCACAACAGACATTTATGTTCTCACTAACACCTCCCTTTGGGAAATCCAGACTTCTACTAATGTCTGAAATGTCTGCTGTTAGCCAGACTCACTCTGTGGAGGTGCGACTTCACTGAAACCTGTCGTGAGTCGTCCCTGCCTGTCTGACCTCTGACAGGACAACCCCGAGTCTGACAGTCTGGACACTCTGCTCCCTTCAGGTTGAAGCTGCAGTGAGCAAACACAGTTTTTGGCAAGGCAGTGGTGCTGGTGCTGCTCCTGGGCTAAACATGGCTGACAGCAGCTTCCTCTGTGTGGCGAGGGGGTCACATTGGGTGACAGGCTGTTCATGGGGGACACTGTGTCTCTGCCTGCGGAGGAGATTAGAGGGGTGAGCTGACCCCGTTCTCAGAGGGGCTGGTGTGTTTTGAGTAAACACTTGGTGCAAGACAAAAACACAGGCTACAAACACAGGCCAATCCTGGGGCGGTGAGCCCATTGTTTCCCCATTACTCCCGAACAGGCATGAGAGAGGAGAGCAGTCAGCCCGAGCCGCGGGGAGTCCTCGTGTCTCTCCTGAATGCATCACGGATGTTAATACCAGGTCTGATCAGGGCCTGTCAAACACAGCCAGGTCCAGCTGAAGAGCTGCCCACAGGTCGTTGCCATTACCTTCACAGTCCTGCATGTCACTACCTGGAGCGATCAATATTTTACTGATATCATTATTCATTTTTGGGCTAAAAAGAGCAAACACGGCAGATATGTTGCAGAGGGAGTGAGTTCAAAGTGAGCGTTTACTATTTTGCATGTCTATTTATAATGGGTTTCTTTTGTTAGTCCAGTTTCCGCAGGGAACGGGCGGGAGCCAATCCCAGCTGATGAGAGGCGGGGTATACCCTGGACAGGTTTCCTTGCATGGCTGACATAAAGAAAAATAAATTTTAGAGGGTCTAAAATTTAGATTTAAAGTTCTCAAATGCTTTTCCTAACCTAACCCTAGTCTGCATGTTAATCATCATGCAAACCCTCGGCCAAACCGCGATTCAAACCAAGAACCACCATGCCACCCCTCTTCTGGTTTCCTTGTGTTTTTATGATACCTCAACACTGCTAAAGTATGAAATATAGCTCATATTACATACTGTAAATTGTAAATCAAAACTACAGAGAGCTACAGCTTAGTTATAGCAGTAGCATATGTTTTGAAAGAAGCATGACAAGCACATGACAGCCAGTGGTCAGTCACTGATGCATGATGTGTAAAACACTGTAATCCAACGAAGCTGCCTGTACTGAAACGATCACTGGATATTATGATACGATTCATTAAAGCACTGCAAACTGAGCTGACTATTGAATTTATACAGCTTTTTCATCTACTACAACATTTAAACGTATAATAAGATGAAGTGCTGCAACCAATAATTAAATGGGGGAAAAAAGAAATAAAAAATACTGATTTAATGAAAAACTTAAATGAAATGATGAATCTAATCAGTTCAGCTCTAGGAAGGTGTCCAACTGCTGTCCCTGATCCTCATCCTCATTAACATCATCATCATCATCATCATCATCATCATCATCATAACCCTCAGTATTTGTATAAACACACCCCCTCCCCACGGTGTCCCCCTTGTTTCCAGATCACAACCCTGCGGGCGTTAGGACCTGCCGGCCGGGCTCTCTGAGTGAGGATGGTCTTGTTTTTGTCCGTTACGTTCATGCATGTAATCATTGATTGTGCCCATTGTGACAGACCGATTTACCATCTGTATGCTCCCATGGGCCCGATGCTGCTGTCACTGCAGTCTCCCTGCAGACTTTTGGGGGAATTCCTCTTTAATTTCCGGTTTAAATTTCATTTCTACAACCAAACCTGGAGGATTAAAAAACCCACAGTCATCACACCTAACTCCTTCAAGCGCCACTCTTCTTCTGGAGCATTTTCACTCGTGTCCCCTCTGCAGCTGCAGCTTGTCATTCTGAGTGCCTTGTCAAGTGGTACAAATTGTTTAAAGTGAGACATATGGTGGAAAACCAACCATTTTTAAATAGATAAGGCTGTAATGGAACTTCCCCTTGCTGGAGACCCCCTGGAGCTCACTTAAATGCCAGAGATTAGTCCTATTCAAATTCTTCTTCTTTTTTATTCAGAAACGGTGAAAGAATTATAAATAAACAAAGCTGCTTTTTTCAAATTCAAATGTGAATGCATCCTCCAATACTGAGAAAAGAAAAGACGAGCTCCACTTCACAAACAGTCACTATGGGCCTATTTTCCTCAACACAAATAGACAGGCTTCTAATTAATTTCCCTTTTGCGTAAAACAACTTCAGCAACATTGTGCACACAGCTCTGAGACCTGCCTTACAGCCTTGTGGCCATGGGCAGTTGGAATGGAGCCTTTATATTTCAGCTTGAGTGAGGAGTAGGTGACTCTCTTTATTTTATTTGGACTGGATGCCACGTTTCTTTCTCCCTCCTCTGAAGTGTCAGGCTCTTCTCTTCCAGCCCAGAGTGTGTATGTGTGTGTCTGTGTGTGTGTTTGCCGCCTCCTGCTGCAGCCCACCCGGCGCTCTGCCCTCCTCCCTGTACGCGCCTCCCCGGCTCCTTTTCCCACTGCTGAGAGGAGCAGGACGCGGCCACAGCGGCGGGAAGCAAATTATCTACAAGCACTTCCCTAAAAAAAAAAAAAAAGTTCCCACTCACATACACAGATGCCACCACAAGTAGAGACTCACATCGTCTTAGAGCTGCCCGAGGGAACTCACTGGGAATAACCTGGCAGGAGGGTGGATACTTAATGGTTTCTTCCTCTTTTTTAATTGCTTAATTCGGGTGACTTTTTCTTCTTCTGTTGCTTTCATTGAGCACAGTGTGGTTCATTTGTTTTTAAACTACAGAACATTTTTGTCGTATTAGTTTTAAAAGTTTGAAGAGGAGTTTGGCCTGAGCTCGTGTTTTCTGTGTTTAAGACGCACTGTGCGCACCTGTTGTGCCACTGGTGGAAACAAGCGCAGAGGACGGTGTAAGAATCTCATATCAATATTTCCCCACAAGCTCAACTCTTCAGTGATTGTCATAAGAGGAACTTCAACGTGTGGATGGAGTAGGACCTGACTTTTGGTGCAACTGAAGTTTGTCTGGCAGCTTGAGGACGCATGTGCCGGAGCGCACCAAGGGAAGCTGTGAAGAAACCACAACCTCGTCCTCGCTTCTACTTCTGCACTTTGCTGTGTGAAGTGTGGATGTCATCGGGACTGCTGAGTTAAGAGCCACCGTGTTAACAGCAGCTGTCAAACTCATGGGACCCTCCTGCCCCTGCCCCCCGGGCCACTGGGAGCTGTGCTGAGGTCTCCACTGCGCATGTCCGAGCGCTGGACAGCTCCAGAGAGGGAAATTTAAAAACGGTTTTTTGGATAATCAAGTGCAGCACAGAGAAAATACAGTACAGGGGCTCGCGACCGGCTCTCACCACCTCCAGTATCATCCAAAACAGGTGACTCCTCTTTATTCCTCTCTTTCTGCATCGTAGCCTTTTTAACAGATTGTTGTCTTTATAACGTTTGAATGATTTTTACACTTGAAACAGGATTTCTCTCTAAGCTGGCGGAATGATAAACCATACAAGTGTTGGTTGAGTTGATGTGACAGAAGTCTTGTGTAAACATTTGAACTTGATGTTTATTACATTCAAGCTATATTACTATTTAAATTCAGTGTTTATTTAATTAAATCTCAAATAGGGAGAGATAAGAGGAACACATTTTATATAATGTAGGGAAATGGGATTGAGCTACAACAAAGGCATAGTGATGACAGAATGGAATTATTATTTGCTGCTGCTATGGATTCACAATTTGCTTAACTTGCAAAAGGAGACACTATTTGAATATTCTATATATTGCACTTTGTACCTCTACAGAGCTTGTTTGTTTCAGCTTGAATACTCACACAGGGAATAAATAATGTGATGTTTTTTATGACTTTACAGAGGCTCCACATATCCCAGGAAATGATAGAAGGCGGAATTACATCCATGATGTCAGGAATAATTGAGAATGCTGGGCATCATCCATCGCCACAGGACTACAGGTAGAGACTACTGACTGAAAACATGCTCCCTTATACCAGGAATCTATTAAGATCTAAACAGCGCATGTATACGTTTTGTTGCATTCTGTCAAAAACACTCGAAGATGCCTCAATACGAAAAAAGCCATATTTATATACATCAAATCCCTCAAGGTGTTTTGCGAGGAGTCATGGAACAAATTGTCTGACCCTACTATGTTTAATCTCAAGGTGGATGGACAGCTCTTTTTGTGCAAGGTGGTGGTGGGGGGGTTGCATGAAAAAGGCGAGAGGGAGAAAAAAAATCCTGAAGAATAAATAATTTTCGGTCTGAATGGATCTGTCAGAAACCATCAGCTCTGTTTACACTCCCGCTGTCGGCACACGGAGAGCCTGAGCCCCTTGGCCTGCCGACTCAGGGGGAGACGGGGCGCTCTGGGTCACCACCGTGCAAAAGTGGCTCCCAATTAGAGAAGGAGGGCGGGGGGGAGGAGGAGGTGCAATATTTAGTGTTGTTGAACCTCTGGGAAGGCTCGGATGATACATGGAGACACCAGCTAAACATGTTTTGCCTCAGTGAGCAATTTTCATGCTGCTGGTCGAGGGTGAGGGAGAGAGAGACAGAGAGAGGAGGGGAGGTGGGGTTGAATCCCCATGTGTTGTCTATTCTGCACTGCTCTATCAATGTGTATTATTCTTTTATCCCAAGTAGATCAATAGATTAGAGTAGCAGCAAAAGTGTAAAAGACCAGCTATTGCATTTATTGTATACTTTTTATACCAATACATCCAAAAGTCCACCAGTTGAAGTTTCTGTGCTCGCTATGCTTGAATACCAATCCTTCATTTTTGTCAGAAGTAAAAGAAAACACCCAGAAAAAGAAAAAGAAAGAGCGTCAGACTCACAAAGGCACAAGCTGTGATAACTTGATACTTTGCAGGGTGTTGGGTTCACATCCCCTCCTGCCTCAACAGCACAACCCCTCAACATCTTTTCCCGGCGCATGCAACGTGTGCTGCTGATTCCCGGCTGCCATCATGTCACGCACTCAGACGGCAGACACACAGAGCCCTGACCTCGAACTACATTCTGCGACCCCCACCCCTCTCTGGCCTGAGGCTCTGCTGATTTCCCCGTTGAGGGAAGATTGGGGTGGGGGGCGGTGGGTGGTGTTGTTGGGGGGGGGTTGCAGAGGGTTGATGGAGGGGGGGTAGAGGCTGGAAAGGGACAGGGAAGCAGATGGCATCCTATTTGTCCCTCTTATGTGTGAGGGCTGTCATTCCAACAGATTAATGCGAGGGCCGGGCGGAGAAAAGAAACGACAGAGACAATCAAGGAAGGGTCTGGGGGGAGACAATAGAGCCACGTGCCACTGGGCAGATTTGTCGTTTGGGACACAATAGGTGATCATTTTTCAATGGGCAAGGCCAACTGTTTCAGGCAACATGTGCTGCCGTCCCATGTTTCAAACCATCTCGCGGGTTGTTTACTTATGATTCAGCCAATGGTGACAGCGAGAGCGTGGTCACCTGACACAGGGTTTATTTTTTTATTAGGAGATTTTGTGTGTGTGTGCGTGTGTAGGGGGATTGGGGGGGGGGGGGGGGGGGGGGGGGGCTGATGTCCTCCTACACTGTCCACAGACCCACAAAGTAACTGAATAGTATGTGTTGTCATAGCGACCCCAATTACTAAACCCTTTGCCCAGTGAGTGTGTGTGTGTGTGCTGAGGAGTCTGGAGAGGATTGAAGAGGAGTCCTCTCTTTTCTTTCTGTTTGCCGAGGCGCTCCCTGTAAAGTGACAGAAAGCTGATTTGTGCTGGAGGCGCGCTTTTTAAACAGAAATCCTGTCCCTGGATGAAAATGTATTTTAAATGTATTTAACCTGCGATATTAAATTGACTAGCTATCACTAATAATTATTTTATTTTTCATTAGTTTGTATTTATAAGTTTAAAAAAAAGGAATTAGATAATAAGATAATAAAAAAGAAATTATGGGAAAAACAAAGATCAGTGTGTGGCCCTCCTGGAAAAAAAACAAAAAAAACAATCATCAATCATTTGCTCTGAATGGAAAGATTGTTTAACCCCTTCATTGTTGATTAAAACTGTCACTGCTAAATAACAGTGCTAGTTAATCTCCTTATGTTAAATCCTGGATGCAGCAGCTAATACACGGCTTCGCGGAGCAGCTTTCATCTCTGTTTGCCCACATTAACACTTAGTACACTGGTTTTGACTTTGCGGGACAAAATGTTCTGTCAAGTGTTTAGATTTAAATTCCACTTATACTTACCCCCCCACCCGCCAACCTCTCCCCTCCCCCTCCTCTCTTCAAGGCTTCTGACCACGGACCCCTCCCAGCTGAGGGAGGAGGACCTCCCCGGGGACCTGCAGTCTCTGTCATGGCTCACCTCTGTGGATGTGCCCCGACTGCAGCAGATGGCTGATAGCCGGGGCCACAGCAACGGGCCCTCCCAGGGCAGCCTGCTGGAGCAACAGACAGGTGAGGGGACAGGGAGGGGACAGGGAGGGGACAGTGCAACATTCAAAATCCGCAGCATCTCTCTGATTGGATAAACTGATGGATTCTTCTGGGTATCTGGCCGTGTAGATACAAACACTGTTTGAAAGAATACACTGACAGATAAATGTGGATGTGATGTTCTATAGGCACTAGGACAGTTTCTACACTAACAACACAGAGACGGTTAAACTCAGAAACAAATCAACTTGGATTGTTTTGGTTGGATTTGCTTATGCTCACCTTAATTTGTGAATAACAGATGACAATTCTAGAGATCCCATGAGTTTGAAGCTACATGTGTAAACAGACATGTTCTACTAACTGCTCACATTAAACTCTGGAAAATCCAAATTCTCTGATATAATTGAAATTAGTATTTGTTACCTTACAGTAACTGAATAAAGATCCACCCCCTAAAAATACTTCTTTTGAATTTCAAAATCCAGATCATTAACAGGAAACGCACCAAATTTATTTTGGTTTATAAACATTAGCACACTATATAGAATTATAAGCATAATTTCTTAAGAAATTCAAAACAATGAAACAATCTAATCCACGCCACTAGTCCATTACATCAAGTTTCAACACAATTACTTCAGTTTAGTTTACACAATCCAGCAGTTAAAACATGACTTCCTTGGCAGAAGTAACAATATCCACCGTGCCAAAATAGGAGATATTCAATTGTTTAGTTGAGAACCACATTGAACTCTGTCAAGGTGCAGAGGAACTAAACATCTAAGTACATAAATGTCATACGCAGCCACGTCATCCTGTTTTGAAGAGAGGTTCTGTTTCAAAGATTCTTAAAAGTAGGTTTTTGTTTCCATGAGCAAGATATATAGGTTTGTTTAAATGTAACTAAGATTATTGCGTCCGCTCACAGCTCAGCTGAGCAGCCTGGCGATGACGGCTGGACAAGGCGCCATGCTCCAGCTCCAGAGCAACATGCAGCACAGCCCTCTGGGAATCAGCATCATCAACACCCACAGTGGAAGTGTGAGTGTCCGCAGCACTGATAGAAAAAAAGTATTTTTATGTTGTATGTGGTGTCAACAGTAAAACATATGACACCCTTGCATTTGTTTCACAGATGTCTCCATTCTCCATGAATGGGATGCCTTCTCCAGTATACCAGTGCCCTACCTCAGTCTACCAGCCTACACCCCAGCACGTGTACTCTCTAACCCAAACTGGACAACAGGTAACACAATTTAACCTCAAGCCAATGGAGTGTCCGATTTTATCAACAGAGGAAATGTAATAGATAAGGTCCTCATTGTTCTCTCTTGTTTCTAGTGTTCAACAACTGGGCTTTATAGCAATGTCTCTTTCAACGACCAAAGTCTATTCACGCAACCTCGTCTGGCTCCGCAGGACCAGGAGCTGCAGCCCAAGTCTTTCCCCAAGCCCATCTACTCCTACAGGTCGGTACACAGACGTTTGGATTTCTGACTGAATTCTACTTCATCCCATTTCCCCTAATCTGCTTTAATCTGAAATCCAATAATGATTTAATCCGTTTTTTTCTCCCAGCTGTTTGATTGCCATGGCTCTGAAGAACAGCAAAACTGGCAGCCTCCCAGTCAGTGAGATCTATAGCTTTATGAAGGAACACTTTCCTTATTTTAAGGTATGAATCTCTATTAATATAACATGGAGGGCTAAAATGTATAGGTTTATGTAAATGAGAACGAAATTAAAATGTTACACTACCTCGTTCCCTGCAGACTGCACCCGATGGATGGAAGAACTCCGTCAGACACAACCTGTCCTTAAACAAATGCTTTGAGAAAGTGGAGAACAAGACGAGCAGCTCGTCTCGTAAGGGCTGTCTATGGGCACTGAACCCTGCCAAAATTGACAAGATGGAGGAGGAGATGCAGAAGTGGAAACGCAAGGACCTGCCGGCCATTCGCCGCAGCATGGCTAACCCTGGTCAGAAACTTCTTTTATTTCAAATTCAAATGTCGAATGCTCCCTCCGGTCTGCATGAGCCACCAAGGAACGACAAAGTCTTATAACCTGTTTTGTTCCCTGCAGATGAGCTGGACAGACTGATCACAGACCGCCCAGAGAACTGCAGACGCAAGATGTTAGAGTCCGGCATGACCCGGCTGCCCGGCTGTCAGACGGGCCTCCCGCTGACCGTCTCCAACCAGATGCAGCCTCAGCCCATAGTCACGCTGTCCCTCCCGTGTTTACCCATGCACCAGCACCACCAGTTTCAGGCCCAGCTCCAGGCTCAGGCCCGACTGGCCCCCATGTCCCCCGCCCCGGCCCAGACACCACCCCTCCACATTGTCCCCGACCACTGCCACAGTCCTCTCACTCAGCAGTCCAGCAAGCCCCATGAGGATTTCTACATCGTGCACGGGGACACGCACACAGAGGTGGATGCACTAGACCCCAGCATCATGGACTTTGCCTTTCAAGGTAAATACACATTCTAAGTGTCAGGCCTGTTTTTATTTAGATTTGCAGGATATCTGACGTGTTGCTGCATCAGTACATTAACCCTCTCCTTTCACCTGCTCAGGTAATCTGTGGGAGGAAATGAAAGATGACAGCTTTAACCTGGACGCTTTGGGCACCTTCAGTAACTCGCCCCTGCGACTATCAGACTGTGACTTGGGATCAGCCGGCCTCCCTCCCACCTCCTCCGGGGTGAACATGCCGCTGTCAGATATGCAGGTGACAGGCCTCTACACCACCTACACCACCCAGGAACCCCTGTCATCCCAGTACATGGGCTCCGCAGCCAACAGCAAGCCCATCATCCTGCTTTGAAGCAACTCTAACAGGGTCAACACGATTTTATCTCATCTGCGGAAATCTATGAACACGGTCTGAAGAAGTCGCTGGTTTCTTCTTTGCTACTAAACAAACAAATCACACTGCTTCACCTAAGGAACCTACCTGGGGAAAGGATGTTTGAAAATCATGTCACGTACAGTCTACCATTAAACTGCTCATAAGAGATGACACTAATAATAAATTAAGGTTTTAAGAAGGACGTACGTAAGACTTAAAATATCTAGCTCTGCCAAGCAACGCCTCCCAGCCTGTATGAGTATGAGGACTCTGCCTGGAGAAGTGTGTGTAAGTTAGCATCTACCGGTTTTTCTACTGTTCACTCTGCGTTTTAAAGTCCTACCATACTGTAGCTCTCCATCTCTTGTCTGTTGTATTGTGCTAGACATTATTACTGTGACGTTTTATTTATATTTATAAAAAGAAAGCTGGAGAAGGGGATGACTCTGTCAGTCTTTTTGCTGTATATATTTGAATGTTTTAAAATTGCTATTGCCACAGAAAAGCTTTGTTTTTGACTGTATTTACACACTTAAGTTCCAAAATGCAAACGTGTGCCAACACCTTTTGAGTAATCCAGATGTTGCACGTTATTCTTCTACACACTGTGATTAACATGTCTGAAAGTTAGGTGTACATTATGTTCATTTGTGTGACCATAATAAAAATCAAAAGGGTGAATAAAAATACATTTGTTTTTTTGCCAAAAATATATCAACGATATTTATTAACAACAGCCTTTTGGTGGAAAACAAGACAAAGGAAAGAGTTTATGTACACTCAGAGGAAATGTCACGGTTGATATTTCTGATCGGAGGCAAATCAAGACCTCAGCTGGCGAGACCACTTAATGTCGTTAATAATCGTTAATGTCCATCTTTCACCAAACCTGAGTCTGAAGAAATGTGTCCCAGAGATGCACAGAGAGAAATGAAAGAAACTCAGAAGTATCACATACAGTGTCACAGCATCTTCTGTCATTCAAACCATTGTCTTTAGCACATAAACAGCAGAGACTGAAAGAAACATTGAAAAGAATGGACCACTGAGTCCAGTGTCAACAGTGAAATGATGAACACAGCTGAACTCATGAAACTGCTTCTTAATTTGCATTTCTGCATCACAATACTGATAAAATAATTGCCCAAAAATATATCTGAAACGTCAATTCACTATTTCACTGCCTCAGGACTTTGGCTTCATTTTATTTTATTTTATTTTTGAAGTTCACTATTCACTATTTACCTGGATCAGGAACTTGGCTTCTATTTCTTTGATTGTGTAACCCTGACCTCAATAGACCACACAGAGCTTATTGGGATACATTTGTAACACTGACACACCATCAGGTGCAAACAACTCGACAAATGTAAAAGACAATTATTGGAGCAGATTATAAAAGAAAGGGCTTTGTAGTGGTTCTGTAATAACTTAGGAGTATGTCACATTCAGCATGTGTGTAGTGCAAAGAATTGCCCCAACAATAATCCTGTACAATCACTTTTTTGTTATCTTTAAATGCCCCCCCCTCTTTACTTATACAGCACAATCAGGTGGATCCGACCCTTCGCTCTCTTTAATATCACAACCTGGTAAAAGCCCCTCAGTTTAACTGGCACTGGTGTTGTCCATAGTTGAGAACAGATGCAAGAGCTTGACCCTCTGGGACGGAGTGATGCTCTGGCTCATGTGGATGATGCAGTCCATGGCCACATCAGGGTTTGCCTGCACCAGGCTGGAACACAGGTGGAAGATCACCATCACAAACATCCTAATGAAAATGTATAGACACTTTTTCTGCTTTTGCTTGAGGTTAAAAAAAATTAATATATTATGTTATAATGTTATATCTGTACAATATATCTCTAAAAATATTAATAACCTTAAAAACCAGGTGAAGTTGCAGTTATAAGTCAGACTAAGCAATGAGTAATGTATGAAATCCTTGGTTATTTATTTCCCCTAAATGCTTCAGTGTGAACATATAAGGAAATGCTACAGGCAACTCCAGGTAAACATTAGTGAAGTTATTAATGTTTTCTGACTGAGTCAACAATAAAGCGAATAAAGCTCCTTCACTGAGTCTGAAATGCATGAATATCACATGGGAGCGACCCATTGGCCGAACGGTTAGGTTCCGTGCCACATGGACGCACACGACAGTGACCAGCTGATCCCCGTCCAACTGGACTTTGTGTCAAGCACCATTACATCAATGTTGTTATTCCTGTGTGTGTGTGTGTGTGTGTGTGTGTGTGTGTGTGTGTGTGTGTGTGTGTGTGTGTGTGTGTGTGTGTGTGTGTGTGTGTGTGTGTGTGTGTGTGTGTGTATGTGTGTGTGTGTGTCTCTGCATACCTTTGGATGTGTTTCAAAGTGTTTTCTCGTTTCAAGTACTTGATGTTCTCTCTGATGGCGGACTGGGTGCCGCTGTCCTCCATGGACAAATGCTTCTCAAGCCACTCAACTACAGCTTGGTTATTGTCCCAGAGGTAAGCCTGGCAACGCAAACAGACACACCTTTACATTACCAATAAACAATGGAGTGCTCATAAATACAGGACAGATCATGATTTGTACCAGTGACAGATTAGGGCTGGGTATTGAGAAGACATGAAACAAACAGACATTGTTTTTTAAGTCTTTAAGGACGTTGTGATTGCAGCTCATATTCTCAGTCACTTTCAGGGGTTAAAGTAAAATGAGAATGATTTAAAAAGTGTCATGCTTAATAAAAATACAGCATCAGACAGAAAAACTAAAATACACCAAAAAAAAAGACTCTCCACTTGGCCAAATATTGACCAATGAACTCTGCCTGAGTTAATCTGCTTTATTTACTTTTATTCAAAATATTTAACTTGCATGTGCATCAGAGAGAGAATCCCTTTGTGTGGTCACACACCTTGACGGTTCCCTCTGTTTCAGCAAACCAGCGTCGCAGCATGGACTGCACGTGTCCGTCACTGAGGTCCTTGTTGGCCTGCAGAATCTCACATTTCACCACCTGCTCCAACAAGAGGCGACGGAGACGCCAGTAGA
The DNA here is from genome assembly GCF_947347685.1 of Pleuronectes platessa. NCBI lineage: Eukaryota > Metazoa > Chordata > Actinopteri > Pleuronectiformes > Pleuronectidae > Pleuronectes > Pleuronectes platessa. Next base: position 17,379,053 of record NC_070629.1, on the reverse strand, counting down.
AGAACGTCCGCACGTTCTTCCACTCCAGAATATCCTGTCAACCCAGATTTGTAAAACATGTTACAGCAGCGTGCAGCTCCACTGAGCACAGTTTTATTTCCTGCACCTAATGCTACACACACTACATCAGCATGATTGTGAAGTGCTCACTCACAGTGATGACACCCTTCTCCTGCATCCTCCCTGGGGTGTCGTGCAGGTCTACAAACTGCACTGCCACCTGGTGGTAGATGGGCAACAGGAATTCTTCCCTGGCTTTGAGCTTTGACTCCAGCGCTCTGCACCGGGTGTCAGACGGCTCCAGGGAAGCTGGTGAAAACAGAACAGCTCTGAATCACGGTAAGGTTACGAAGATCTCTGCAATATTGTGGCAAACATAAGAAACTACGAGTGCTTGTATGAGTTGAGATAAGGAGCTTTTTACCAAGCTGCTCAACCAGACTGGCATAGACTGAATCTAGTCTTGTCATGGTCTTCAGCAGGTCCTTCCTCCTGAATTTGATCTCCACTGTGCCCTCGGCCTCTAGCACACCCCCTCTGCACAGAGAGAAAAAAAACAGGGAGACAAAACAAACATGTAATCACGCACACATCTGTTGTTTTATATAGAAATAAAAAAAATAATTCCACTACATTTACGTACCTGCTCTCCTTGTCAGCATAGAGCTCCATACACAGCGGGTTGATGGTGGGGTCAATCACCACCCAGGATCCTCCCCTCAGCTCAGCATGTGGTGGGATGTACACCAGCACCGGCTGATGGAAACCATGCAGGGCATCCACAATGTAGGCTCCGAACTTCAGTACCTGGTCATACATATCTGACAGAGAAGAGAAGAAGTTATTTTACAATCACAACAAAGCACTGTATGAGATTCAGAAATGTTTATTATCCCTCAAGTACCCTTCATTCCCCCGGAGAAGCCCCTCCAGTTGGCGAACACCATGAGAGGCAGACGTTCACGGTTGAAGTCACAAATGGCCTGAGCTGTTTTAAAGGCTGAGTCTGGGAACCACACCTGACCAGCCTGCTGCAGAACCTGACATCAACACACAAACACATGAAGGTGAAATACTCCTCTTATTATTGTCACCGTCTATTGTTGGACATTAACACTGTGTGTGAAGAGATTTGCTCACTTTGGATTCTGAGTCCAGGTTGGCTGGATCGGCTGGGACGGTGAACTCTACTGTGCGAGTTTCAACAGCAATGACACCGAGAGGTATTCCTCCTAACCTGCATTGATTCAACAGTATTAATAATATCCCTTTAAGAGTGAGGCTGAATGACCTTACATACCTTTCATATGAAGTATTCTGCGAGTGTGCAAACTTATTTACCGAGCTCTTCCTACCACCACCGTCTTAGCCCAGGACTCCATGATCTCCATGAAAGAGCCGTGGTCGAAGAATCCGCTCTGCCAGGCGCCTCTCACCGCTGATGACACCCATGAAGAATGTTCAAATCATGGAAATGTATTTGCTTTACGACTGAAAGGGACATTTTATTTAGAGGAACTCACTGGGGTGAGGTCGACCAGCCAGCATCCAGCGGGGGTCATACGGAGCTTTAGTAGGAGTGAACTCTATCTCTCTGTCCACTGGATCTTTAGCTGCTATGACAGGCACAGGAGAGTGTTTGTCCTGTGAGGAGAGAAGAACCAGAGTTAGTGATCTGGTTCTGTTATTGTGTGCAGGTCTCACTTCACACATTCATCCGAACCTTTGGCATGTAGGAGAGCCACTGCAGGATGGTGAAGACGCCCTCAAAGTCATCTGGCACCGTGGTGTGAGTCACTCCATTGTTGTGCATGATCTGGATTCCTCCCAGCTGGTTGTTGGAGGTGTAGACCTCTCTGCCCAGAACCTGTACACAAGCAGGGATTCAAGCTTCCAACTTTCTATTTGAGATGCTTGAGTATTAGCAGTAATTTATATTAAACAACTTCAGATGAGTACTTGCCAGATTCCTTTTCCGATTACATTCCATTTTTGTGCCTCATTTTCACATTTAGTCAGTTTTTTGTTATGTGCACACGAAACATAAGAGAGGAGAAGAGGAGACCAACAGACCTTGTTCAGAGCACTTGCTCCAGTCAGGATGATGTGGGAGTTCTCCACCTGAATCACTCGCTGTCCCAAACGGACCAGATAGGCTCCGATCCCAATAGCACGACACGTCACCTGCAAGAGCAAAAAGTGGCTCAAATAGAAAAAATAAAAGCCCAAGAGGGAATGACTGCTGAGGGAGGTCAGATCCACATTCTCACCATGCTGATTGTAATAATCTCCTCATAGGCCTGAGAAGTTTCCCCAGCGATGGTGCCAGATCCTCTCAGGTTCTCGACACCGAGACCTTCGTCCTTCCCGATGATGTCCATGATGATGTACCTGGCAAACCAACACATCTCTGTCATCCCACAGAGAAAAGTTCAGGGTGCCATGTATTTCCATGAGGTGACATTGTTTACTTCACTGTACCTGGACTCTCCTCCTTCCTCTACGTGGTGACAGTGAACAGAGTTGGTGGAGCTGATACGTGTGTAGTCCTGAGGTGTCAGGTAAAGGTACTTGAAACCCTGAGGAAAGACACGGGAAAAAACGTATAATGAGACACGTAAAACTACACATGTCTTTCCATTACCTGTGCTCATTTCCTCAGAGGTCACCTTGTAGGGGTCAGCAGGGTCGATCCATGCCACCTGGAACATGTGTTTGATTTCTTCAGCGAGGCCGATGCGCGCTCCGCTGTTGGCCGAGATGTAAATGCGGGGGATGCCCTCGGCCCGAGCCAGCTCCGACGCCCGGAGGAACAGCTCGTCCTCCTGAGGACCGAACGAGCCGATCATGTGAGTGATGTCGTTGCAGATGACAATGATGTCTCTGCCCGCGGGGTACTCTGGAGTCTTCATCTTCAGCCTGAAGGCGACCATCCCCACCTAGTGAAGAGTGGTGATCAGAATCATCACACTGGGAAAGAATACATGAAAAGTGTAATAGTTCATGTGAATGTCTTCAAATGGATCCCTACATCGTTGTCACCAGGTAGGCGGTTCATCTGCACCAGTCGACCTTGTGGGTCCAGAACCAGCTCAGCACAAATCAGCACGTCTTTAGGATACTTTTCCCCTGGACCCCAGAGCTTAAACAGAGCCTACAAGAAGATTTCCAGTCGAATCAGACACATCAAGAACATCAGAGAAAGAAAATGAGTCTAATTCAGTGAGTCCACGTTACCTGTCTGAACATCTCAGGGAAGTCGTAGACGTATGTGGTGCCCAGAGTTTGAGCCTGGAAGCGTTTGGCCTGCAGCAGATCCTTGGTCACATAAGGAGTGTTGATCAGCATGCCGTGCAGAGGACCGTGCTTGTCTCCATATGACTGGAACATGATCTGCAGAGATGACGAGTTGAGCAAGTTATTTATGTTGTGTAAAATACAAAAGAAAAGACACAACATAGCACAAGTCGCTTCGAGGAGGCGACCTCAGTCCACTGCCCTCACCTGTCCAGAACTTAGGTCATTGACCTCCTTGTACAGGCTGATGTCCAAATAGTAGCCAGATTCATTCGTGAGAAACAGACGGACAGGAACAGCATTTCCTGTTGGCGTCAGGCGGATGTTGATCTTCAGTTCTGCCTGAAGGACCCGCAGCTTCCACAGGCGGCTGCCATAGCGCATCACCATGGAGCGGACAGACTCCTCTATCTGTTGGTCCAAGAGAAAAGAACAAAGATGTTAAAGAGACTGAATGTGTAATCTTATTTATTTATTTAGGTTTAGTTTATAAACAAATATATTATATCTACTCTTACCAACCCTAACCCAAAATTCATACGCTTAAATTTTCTTCTTATAGATTGACCTAAGATATCCTACTTTCTGATCACTCCAAAATAAACAATTTAAATACCATATTAACACAAACACCAACCCCAGTGTGGTAGTGTTTACTGTATGTGCTGGACACTGACCTTCGAGGGGTCCATGATAACAGTTGGGACAAAGTTGAGGAAGATGTGGTTGCAGTCTGTTCGGATGCTGGTGTTACTGAAGGCCACCTCCAGCTCATCCATGGCCTCCAGGAGAAGACGTTCTCCCTCATTTTGAAGGTATTCAAAGGAGGCTTCCTGGATGTGTGTACAGAATCATTTAGAGACTGCTCGAAACACCACTTCAAGCTTATCCCCTCAGTATTCAGTTTCCCCTCATACCTTGGTAATGAGGTCCGAGTGGCGGATGATGGCTCGGATGAAGTAGCGGTAGTCTGTGACCTCAGCTCCCTCCTGAACACGAGCAGCGCCCAGGTAGAGGTGCATCTTGTGGTTGGAACAGGGAACAGCTTTCAGGCCGAAGTTCCTCATACGGTTGAGCTCCAGCTGAAACGCCAACGCTGGCTCCAGATTCCTGTAAATACGATCCTCCTGGAACTGAGAGGAAGCACAGGCAGAGGAGGGGGGGTCATCATACAGGAGAGGATTGGATTATAATTCAGGTTATTATATTCAAGTTATTAAAAACTTACCCCGTCTCTAGCTCTGAACGTGAAGAACTTGGGAAATTCTCTCTGTCGGAATGAACATTTTTAAAGAATGATATTGAGAGAGCAAACAAATTAATATCTACACCAATATAAAAAAAATGAAATGTAATATCACACATTCTCCACAATTCAAACTAAGTTGTATGTGTTTCCATACGAAGATAATCATTAAAAACACAAGTTGAACTTTTGACATAAACACTAAAAAAGAAAGGAGCCATTATTGGCTTCATCAAGTTATTTATAAAATTATATACACAGATGCATATGAATGCTAAAAGTGGGTCTAATGAAAACAATTCACAGTCTGGGATTATTGTTGCAGAATTACCTTCTGTGCGATCAAAAACGTGATTCTCCTGATTCCATACTCGAAGAGGATCGCTCTCTGTGAAAGAAAATGCACCATTTTCACTTCAACAATAAAACTAAAAAACTAAAACACTATACCTTCACTTATATGAATCACTCCTGTGCTGTGTAAGATTCGGAAACTGACCTTTGACTGGGTGAAGGCAGTCAACTCTGTGACCAAGGCATTGTCATCCTCCGTATCTGCTGATTTGATGGACACATTAATGATGTGGATTGGGTTCTCCCTCGTATTCTGTACAGGGTGGAGGAGAAACAGATGGCTTCATGAAAACAGCGGTTTTCTTATTGAAAGACAGCAGCCCTTTCACGGCCCTCACCTTAAAACTCTCCTCATCATAGAGACTGGAGCAGGACTCCAAGAACGGAGAAGTCTCCGCGAGTGGTTCTGCAAAGCTGGAAAGAACTTCATCGAAATTCCTGCAAAGAAAAACAAGCAACTAGAACGATCACCTCGTGGTTGTATGCCTCCACCAAACAGTGCAGTTCAAATCTAAATAGATTATTTCCCCAGACCCATGTGAGTTCACGGTGACCTTTCACCTTTCACCACTAAAGTCGAATAATTAATCAGAGTTTGAGGAAATGTCCTAAAGGCAAACTTGAGATATCACGTGCCAGGCACAAGGACACGTTCTGTTAGGTCACAGTGATTTTGCCCTTTGACCCCCCCAAATCGAATCAGTTAAACAGTGAGTCTAACATTGTGTTTGTGAGGTCATAGCAACCTTAACCTTACTCAACCTTTAATGCATAAAAAGTACTGGACCTTCTGAAGTCGTCGAAACACTGGAAGGCCACCATGGCACCCATGCGCTGGCAGGGTGGAGACCAGGCTCCCTCCAGGAAGAGCTCACTGCTCTGACGCCTCATGTTAAACTGTCCTGATCCATGCATCGGCACAGGAAGTCTGAAGAAGAAACACACAGACACACACACACACACAAACAGGCAGTGACAACAAAATACAACCACTGAATGATCACAGTCAGCTTCGCGTCTGCAAAAAATAAATGACTGAACAGGCAGGAGAACAAATACTGAGAGCAATTAATGCAAGTGTGGATATTCTCGTCTATATATACAACAATAACATTCAGTCTACAGGTACATTTCATGTAATTGAATGGACAGAGGTTATGAATTGTGGTTATAATATATCATTGTTACCATGTCTGATTGAGAGGTTGCAAATCAAGAATCAAATCAAATGCTGGAGAATGCAGGCTCCCCTAGTTCTAAATAAAATATTAGGCTAGAAGATTTCAAGAGGGACACAAACTAAATAAAGGATGCACCTCTCAAAAAGTACAGTACTGTTTTACGAGTCGAAAGAAGCAACAGAAATATGGAGACGCTCAGCTCAACAGTCAATTAGGAAGGACATGTTAGGAGTCCTTTAGCGGATGTTTCTGCTTTCACAGAACGAAAGGGGAAAAGAAGCAGCACGGTGCATCCAGCATGCATTGCTCTGGGACATTCTGTACACACAGTCAGGAGGTTTGTCTGGCTGGGAGGAGCTTTACTCTACCTGTTCAGAGTAGGGCTGCTCCCTCTGAAATAAGATGATTGACAGGTGAGATTAGCGGTGGAGGGTCAGACTGCACCACAACCTCCAGGCATTATGATTAGATTCAAAGCAGATTCACATTCAGGCATGGAGGGAGAGCCCCGTCTGCATTAGAGTCAGCTATAAGCAGTAGCAGCAGCATAGTCGATTTGTGGCTATGTGATCAATCAGGGGCCAGTATTGTGGCATAATAACAGTGTGTATGTTTGTCCGTGGAGAGTTGTGTAGCTGTATATAAATTTGTGTGTGCGTACATGAATCTGCCACCATGCATTCAGAATGGGTGGGAGAAATCAGCTTTTTAAACTTGTATATAAATCTGTGAACGTGTATTTAGATTTGTACATGTGTAAACAAATTGTGATCATAGATCGGGAAAATTCATTTAATGTAATAATAATGAATGGCTGAAAGGGCTAATGTAACTTCCCCACTGATTTTTGGAAGAGGCCGTCTCATCGACAGCTGCCATCATGTCCGGTTTAGTTGTGCACTTTCAACACCATCTTTTTGTTGTGTTAGTTTTTTTTACCAAAACGAAAAAAAATGCCTTCACTTACTAACGTTAAGTCTGTGGATGAAGTCCAGTGAGTAAATATGTTACCTGTTGGGATGTGATGACGGCAACATAAACTGGAAGTCCACAGCACATGTTCCGTCCTGCAGCTGGTGATGCTGGATGCTGTTTAGCTCATAGGCGATATAAGCTCTGCGCACATACACCTGCAAGTCAACACAGTAGTAAGTAAGTAAGTCGTTGACATAGGAAAAATAAAAACGCATTGGAAGGAAATCCTCCAGAGTGTTTCCACTTACCTCAAGTGCAGCCATGCATACCACTTGATTGGAGTGATAGAAGAAATTGGGTAAAACATCAAATATGGAGGTTTCAGAGAGGATGAGTTTCTGTGAGAAATGAAGACAAAAACAAATCATGTGACTTTAAATATATAAAAAAAAAAAAAATGAATGTAATTTCTCCACACGAGGATTACCTTCAGGTTTTCCGGACAGAACTGGTGTCCGTACATGTCAATGGCCGACAGGAAGATGGACTCCACCTGGTTGTGTCTCAGCTCATATGATGGTAGATGTGAGGCAATCAAGACCTATGAGACATGTACAAATACGATATCAAATAAGCTGTTGGGGACAAAAAGCTAAATTTTCTCAAATCTGAAGAAAGTATACATTTTGATAGTTTTGAAAAGACCATTTCAATCCAACTTGAGATCATTGTGCTTGAACTATATATTCCACATGTGTCCGTAAGATGCAGGTGGTCTGACCTGTCGGGCTCTCAGTGCCACCCGGGAGTTCTCCGTCTTACTGAGCTGTGTGAGTTCATTCAGAATCGCCATCAGCTCATCGGCCAGTGTGGAATCCCGTCCGCACAGTTGGTCCTACACAAAGTCAAGGAGGCACATCACACTGTGTCACATCAGGCAGATATCCTGAAGGAGGAATTATTCACGCGTCGGTGTGGGGGAAAGTCTTACGATGAGCATTGTGACCAGGATGTTCTTCTTGGGGACCTGAGCATGAGAGAAGATGTACTCCAGCACCGGACTCATGTCGGGTTTGTGCTGTTCTCTCAAGTTGATGACACACTTGTCATAGTGAGCTGTTTCAGAGGAAAAGGACGACGCCTGTTACACAGAAGAAATGTAAAAAAACTGCTGCACAAATGACCATGAAACTAAGTGGAAGGAAGAAGACATTCTAATTTGGTGTGGATCCAGATCAGGGGGCGGATCCAGGAATTTATTTAGATGGGGGATGTGGCTTTTTCAGCAGCTGTATGGTAACAAATAGGACAATAAACTTGTATCTATCTCTTTTAATTTAAGGGAACTGTTGGGCCTTGATGGAGGGAAGCCCTTCTCCTGTGTTAAACTCTAGTTTTAATTCAAGTTCAACTGCAGTTACAATAAAGAAAACCCCTCATTTAGAGTTTTTAAATTATTTTCTTGTTTTCTTGTTGTTCTTTTATCTGTTTTGTTTACTTACATTCCTGAGGATGATCTGTCTTTTCTATGATTTGCTAACTTTGCAATCATATTTAATGAAGCACCTTGGAAATTTAGAAAGGTACAATGCAAATAAAGTGGATTATGATATTCCTATGATGTCACCTTGCTGAAACTGCATCTCGACCTGCAGATAGCGCTTCAGCAGATCTAGAACCACAGACTTCATATACCCCCGGATTCCACTGCGGTACCTGAATAGAACATGATCGAACATCAGTCCAACAACGAAACACCAATATCACTTATCTGTGTTATAACTGATCACATCTGCATTTGACAAATATGGAATAAACCCACCTTTGTACCAGCTGTACGATGCTCTGAGTGTTCATGAAGAAAACCTCCCGGTCAGCTTTCCTCTGCAGGGTCGCTGCATGGCTGTCTAGAATATTTGCAATCTGGAGTAATTGAAAAGAAATACCATTATCATATACTGAGTGTGGTCGCTTGTACTCACAGAACTCGCTGTGTGACGCTGACACAATAACAGCACTTTGTCTTTTACCCTTTGACTGGGGAACTGGCAGAGGACGGACGTGATGTTGCTGGCGTACTGGGCTATGACTTTACGGATGTTTTTCTCAACGCTGGGTGGAACGCGTCCCGCCACACTGGTCATGATCTCCTGGAGCTCCAGCAGCGGCAGGGAGGGGTCTCTTAGAGTCTTCATCATGGTGGCCACCCACTTTTTCAGCTGCAGACATGAATAAGCAACAAAATCATGCACTCAAATGTATAAGAACTGACTCAGGACTGTGACGGGGCGGAGGGACTGCTGTGTACCTTGGTGCTGAAGTAGGGCTCTTCAAGGCAGTACCCTTCCATGACCTTAGTCAGGTTCTCGAGGACACTGTGAAACACCTGGTGAAGCTTCTCCCCGACCATGGGCAGCGGCTGCTGGGGCGGCAACATGGCTGTGTTGAGCTCCACCTACAACAGAGGACAGAATGAGAAAAGTACAGTGTCCATTATTATCTGCAGTTACAGTTACAACATTGTTGGGTAAATTTTACCCGATATAATATACCCGATAAAAAATACTTCTCATAAAAATATATTGATGTACAACAATACATGGCAATTTGAAGTACTCTTCTTTTATTTCCCCCTACACAACATCCAATAAAACGAAAAAAAAAACGGTATCATGGGGGGACCCTATAAAAAGGCTCTAATATTAGTGAAAGATTAGGGGGTCGTTAAAGAAAAATTCCTAAAAATAATAAAAATAGAGCTGAGAACTTGTTCTTTGGTCCAGCCGTTCCTGGGACAAGTCTGGTGAAGGCACAGTCTCCCTGCATCATTTACAACTTATATCATATTAAAAAAAAATGTACCCTCTAACACTAACGTCGGGTGAAAATTACCCGAACACGTGTCTACTGAAAAAAACAGGGGTGGCAGCAGGGAAACTAGCCGACCTTCTATGACGTGAGTGAGCGGACTGAAGCTACCCAGGGACCCACGCCACTCAGACAGCAGCAACATAATGAAAATCCCATTACCACACTCGCTCGGGGAAAAAACACCTGACGTTAGCATCCTAGGGTTAAGGACTAAAACACCTAAATTATATAATATTTGAATAAGATCTTAAAAGTCAAAACATTATTAGAAAGTGCTTAAAATGTACAATATGTCGTATTTATCCTACGACATACTGGATGTCAATTTCTTTTGAAGTTACAGCAGAGATGATCGAAGCGGATATGACGGAATTAAAAGGAGACCAAAATGAAACGTTCTGTTCCCTGGAAGGAGCTGTGGATTTCTCTGGTTGTTTGGAAACATTTTGTACAATGTAAGCACATTATTTTATTCTATTTTAAGTAGGGTTTTTGTGTATTATATTTTTAAATTACAAGGTTTGATTAAGAGATTCAGATTATGTGCTGTAAACAGTTATGTGGAATAATCTACCCGGTGTATACTGCTGGGGTCGTCGAGTTCGATATGTGCCACCACGCAGCCAAGCACCAGCACGGCTCCAGGTCTCTTAACAAAGTGGATACAACCAGACTGCTGCACAGTCAGGGTCATCACCATCTTCATCACCTGAATCCACAGCACAAACACAGTCAGTGAAAATACAGAAAGACATGCCTCGATATTAAAATCACAGGCATTGAACATTTCATCAGAATCCGTCACCTCCATCTCAGCGTAGACGTCCCCCGCATTAACATGTCCTCCGTCCTCCACCATGTACTGCAGCAGCTTGCCAGCGGAGGGCGACCTCAGCACAGTGGGATCTTTCTCTTTCTCAAACACACAGGTCTTGTTGCCAACAGTGATGCGGTAACTGTGCGGTTAAATAATGATGATCATATTAGAAATGAGTAAACAGATAAAACCAGTAGGAAAACAAGCACCAGTGATTGATCCGGATGGAACAGTCACAGTTTTACCTGTCGACCTCCTCCTTCATGTAGGTGGTGTGACTGCTGCCATCGTAGGACAGCAGGAGGCCTCCATCACTTAGCCTGTGGACGTCTATTTCAATGTTGGAGCTGTTCATCACAATGAAGTATGTTGTCGGGGACTGGCGCGCCACCTGCAGGTGTCAACCGGAATCATTTGTTGATTAAACTGGAAATAACCACAGTGCGATTGTATTTCCCTCGAACCAGTACAGTTTCACAATGACCTTTAACCTTAGAAATCTTATCTTATAATTTTTGAGTCCAAGTAACAACTAGTTAAAACAAAATTGAAATTCCTTAATGCAAAATTTAAAAGGATTATCTCAAGGCCTTCTTAAGATAATGTATTAACGAGGCAAAAGAGTTTTGTGACCTTGACCTTTGACCTCCATATTCAAATCAGTTCATCCTTGAGTCCAAGTTAATGTTTGTATCAGATGGGTGTTTCTGATATATCATATTCCAAAGAACAGGAGGTCATGTGATTTTGACCTTTGCCCGTTGAACACCAAAATCGAAATGGTTCATTTTTGAGTCCAACTGAACATTTCCATCAAATTTGAAGATATTGTTTCAGAAGAATGGGACGGGTAACTCAAAAACACAAAGCTGTTGCATCACAGAGCCATAAGGAAGAGTTTGAGTGAAACAAGGAACATTTAAAGAGAGTGAAACAGGTTAAATACCTTGAGACAGAACTTGACTCCTTCGTATACAAGGTCGAGACTGACGGAGTTGAGGAGACTGGCTGCAGGCAGCACCTGTCCTCTGAGGAAGCAGCAGGTCATGTCTTTTAAAAGTCAGTTAAACGAGTAAGAACTATGGTGAGACATTGACAAAAAGAGACTGAGTCTACCGACCTTTCCAGGGAATGTAGGTAATCAGACATGCTCTTTCTGAAGCTCGCATCGGCGACGTGCAAACCCCCACAGACAACACCCAGCATGGTGTCTGGTCTCTCTGCCTGCAGACAGAACACGTGGATGAAATGATTCAAACCAAAAGGAAGCGACTCAAAGGTCTGACATCAGGTCGTCAGTCGGTTACCTGCACTTTCTCTGCAATGAGATGATCCAGCCAGCCAGTGTCGATGTCATTGTTTCTGAAGTTTTCCGTCTCCAGCAGCTTAATGAGATACTCGACAGTTGTCCTGAAGTCGCCTCTGATGGACAGCTCCTTCATCGCCACCACCATGTTCCTGAAGCAAATGATAAACATCACACCTGCTAAAAAAACATGTAACCTGCAAAGGATACATTTCCTATCCTTGAATTATAAATAATAATGGTGTATCCTGACGAATAAGAATATTGCATTTAACTCTTCTTATCTTTAAGATTGGGTTATTAGCAGGTCATTACATTTTGTATCATATTACAGACTGTTGCCTCAGAGTTAAAACCGTAAAGCTGAGATTGTCAATATTGTGGCCTCATCAAAAATAGAACAACTTACGAAATGGCTTCTTCTCGGTTCTCGCCCCACGAGAAACAGTGTCCGAACTGCGAGTCCGCAAATTCATGCAGGCCACCGGTCGCTCCCACGCTGAAGTAGCCCCACACATTTTTACTGCTGCGGAAGTTCAGCTCCTGCACGGTGCCAGAACTGGGCTTGAACCCCTGTGGGGCCGAGGGCACATGGACGAGATGTGAGTGAGGCAAATTTAAAAGCATGACACAGAACAGTTGAGCCGCGTTTTGAATATTGGTCAAATGACCTCGTCAGGGTTCTCGCTGGTGATGCGAGCAGCTATGACGTGGCCTCTTGGACTCGGGATGACGTCTGGATTCACAAAGTTTATGATGGTGTCGCCCCACGGAGTTTCTCCATAAAGCAGGCGGATGTCCTTGATTCTATCCAGCGGGATTCCCATGGCAATCTATCACAGATGAGACTCAGTGTTATAATGGCAGGATTTCAGTTGGAGATATATTCTTCTTATGTTTACACATTAATAATTTTGTTCAGGTGCTTTAATGCGGTTTACCTGAAGCTGGGCAGCGGGCAGGTTTACATCTCCGATCATCTCTGTGCACGGATGCTCAACCTGCAGACGTGGATTCAGCTCCAGGAAGTGGAAACTTCCATCTTCAGAGAAGAGATACTCCACAGTACCTGCACTCACATAACCCACCATCTTGGCAAGCCGCACAGCAAACTGGCCCAGAAAGAGAGAGGAGACAATTTGTAATATTCTCAGCAAGATTGACTCAAAACTGGAAAATAGACACATACAGAGACAGAAACTAACCTGTTCCATCTGCTCAAACGTGGAGGGAAGAGCTATGGTGGCAGGAGCCTCCTCTATGATCTTCTGGTGCCTCCTCTGGATGGAGCAGTCTCGTCCAAACAGAGAGATGGCATTCCCGTATTCATCGGCCAGTATCTGCACCTCGAGGTGCCTCGCATGCTGAGCCAGCTGCATGACGAAGATGGGTGAGCCGGGTACCTCTGTCTGAACCTGAAATAAAAAACTATAACATGTCAGCAGAGGGAATTCAAAGTACTCTTGGATAAAGTCGTAAAAATGCATTTACACAGACCTGTCTAAATGAACTGGCAAAGTCCTCAGAACTTTCTACTTTACGGATTCCCTTTCCACCTCCACCCTCAGAGGCCTTGATGACAACCGGATAACCGATCCTCTCAGCTCCCTGCACAGAAACAGAACATAAAAAAGATAGTTTAGCAAAAGATAAATCCTTGAAGCTTTTGATTGATTGAAGGGTTGATGAATTGTTTGAAAGATGAATTATGCTTACTGCCAGGCCGTCGTCTACATCGAGGACGCAGCCCTTCACGTAGATCTCTTGAGGAACACTGATCACATTTTCTCCAGCTTGGTCCTCCTCTGTCCAGTCCACTCTCAGACCTGGAGCACAACATCACACCAGGTGAGCACATGAAGACACTTTGCACTCACAGTTTGACCCATCAGTTAATCTGTACCCTGTAAAGAAAACACAGCATGTCCGTCACCACTTTCTGTGACCTGACACAGTGTGTGTGGAGGAGGTGCATCACCTGATCCGCTCCATGGGAGTGTGGGGATGTCAGCAGTCTGGGCCACAATAGACGAAGCCACTTTATCCCCTAGAGCCCACATGGCCTTACTGGACGGCCCTGGTGGAAATCATCATTAAACAATGAGATGTGAGAAACACCCATGGTCCACATAAAAAGATTATGAGTTTTCAAACTTATTTCATCAATAAGTTATTTATATATACCTAAAAAGGATATCCCTGCTTTGCTCAGGAGGTCGGGCAGTTTGGGATTTTCTGACGCATGTCCCCAGCCGGCCCACACAGCCTGTGATGAGTGATACACAAACACATTGTGTTGTCATTTGGATTTCTTTGTAGAAGAAGAGGCCAGAGAACACAGCTGTGCAGATAAACACTGAAATGTACCTGCACTGGGATTCTTTTTGCAATGTCCACTATCAGCTCTACGTTGGCATAGTTGTTATTGTTGGGCCCGCCAGGTACAGGCACATAATGATCCGCCATTTTAATGTATTCTGCAGGTGGAAAAAGAACAACACATAGCAGTGAGTATTTAATAACAGGGATTAATTTGCTTTGGCAGCTTAGACAAACACTCTCAGCTAAGACACAGTTTCCAGAACCGCCTGGTGGTATCTGCTGCATAATGAAATATGATGAGTTCACAATAACCTGCATTAGCCTTCAAGTCTTCAGGCGTCACCATGACAACAAAGCGGATGGTCCTCTCGTTGCGGAACATTTCGTAGGACCATCGACGGATAGAGCGCATACACTTGACTGCGGCGATGCCATTGTTGGCAATCAGCACCTGCAACACAAACATAAACCAGTTATTTACTGCTTGTTTTGTACAGCAGCTCGTAACCTCTGTGCTTTATTAATACAACATTTTGTTTAGCTTCCTCTATAAATCATGAATCCTGCAAAAAAATTGTAAGTGGACAGATAATGATGCATATGTGGAATTTGGTGCAGATCCAAATAGAAATCTAGATCTAGTGAATGTGGTTCCATAAGGGGACTGTTGGACCTTGGCAGAGATATGCGTTCCACCGAGTACCACTCAAGTCCTTACTTTTTCGATGACACGGTTTCCACCGAATCGGGTGACAAACTCAGCCGGAGAGGCCACAGTGAAGTCCCTCTGTAGATCCATCTTTCTGTGTTCACGTCCTTTTTTCACCAAATGAAGCCCGGACATGCTAGGCCTGGAGTGGAAAGCACATTGTTAGTTGTTCTGCTCAGTAACTCAGAAAAACGACGTTACCTGGGTGTATTTTAGTTTTGTAGATTGGCTACAACATTTGTTCAAAAACTCAGCGATCGCGGTCGGACCCAAGCAGGTCAAATCCAAAACGGATCAGTGCTTAACAACAACCATGGTGGGAACAGCTCCAGAACAGGACATGCTCACACACTACAGTCAAAGTTCAACCTGCCTCAAACAAACCATTAATTTCTGGCCTTATCTTCACAATCACACTCAACCACTGCTCTCCACAGAAACGTGTAATCTCTAAAAACAATACGTTTCAGGAAATCGAGCTGCGCTATCAGTCTCGCTGAGGCCTTTTATCAGCTGTTCACCGGAGCAGAGCCAATAAAAGTAGATGTATCATCCCCATATATTACAGCATACATTCAGATCTATATTTCTAATGCACCAGCCAGGCTACAACTGGTGATAGTCGGGTGTTCAAGTGAGTTTGTTGACAGAGCTTCAGTTTAGTATCTTCACACTTTATGACTTAAGTTAAAAACCGGATTAATCCGTTATCAGATTTGAAGTTCATTTTGAATCTGGTTGAATAATGAATCATGAGATTTTGTGGAACTGACCAACAGCGTTTAATGTTTATTGTGATTTTAACACATACCTATATTCATATATTACTATTAAGTTGTTTCTACATAGTAGTCAGTGATAATATTGAATGAATTTATAAGAGAGTTTAGGCCTTTTCGTACTCTAACAATCATATTAACAATGAAATATGCCTCCTTGCTTAATCATGTTAAATAATAGTAATACTAACAACAACAATAATAATAATAATAATAATGATAATATCCATGGCACCTTTCAAAACCAGAGTTACAAGGTGATTCACAAAATAAAATACAAGTGCAAAGAAATAAATAGAAACAATAAAAGAACAGCATTAAAACAATTGGAAGAGTCTACACAGGTGAGTTTTGAACTGTATTTTAATCTGATGCATTGATTCTGCTGATCTGATGTTGAGGGCGAGTACTTTGATCCACAGTGTGGCAGCTAAGACCATAAAAACACGATCTCTATTGTTTTAAACCTGGATCGTGGGACTTCTAGCAGCATTTGATTCTCTGATCTCAGGGGTCTCGGAGCAGAGGCAGATGTCAGAAGCTCTGAAATATAAAGCAGAGCCCGACTAGGTAGTGAACAGCGATCGATAGGATCTGGAACTGAATTCTGTAGCAGATGGGCAGTCAGGGTAGTTAATCAACGTAATCATCTCATCACAAAAAAGATTCTGCTCAGGTAAGTACTAAAGTTTCGCTTTAGGATCAAAAACTTTTTACGCTACAAAACGGATCATCTCCCTTGGTTTAATGTTTGACTAAGTGAGATTAAAAGAGCAGCGATGTCGTTAAATAGAAGAGTAGTAAAACCGGACTTACTGCCGTGGTTCCTTCTTGAAATGAATAAGAAACAACACAAATTGACATGAAGTTTCTAAAAGAGATCACGCCTTTGGATCATTTTACATACCATGATCATCGGTTTGCTCATGTCGTGCTCACTCCAAAGTCTCACTGCAGGTGCTCCCACAAGGCAAAGCGTAACTCCACAGAAATTCAGTCTGTCCCCGGGAACCTGAGTCACATCAGCTATATCCTGGAGCTGGAGGGCAATTCTCCCTGGGGTTGATACAGCATGAACTTTAAACCGAACTCCAGCTTTGTACTGTTCGCCGGTAGAAAATACTGATTGCACTTGGTCATTGAGCTTGACTTTGATAAACTTTTACAGCTCCTGTGTCTCTGTGCACTGCTCATCCCCTCTCTGACCTTTTTCCAGCACATGTTGCACGATACACGACAGGGTTGCAGAGCGCACACATTCACAAGCAGGACTGGCACGAAAACATGTCAGTGTGTTACTGCATTGCTTCAAGATGACAGACTTCCCTCCTCTTGAGAGCACCAATTGTTAAAGTGTGTTTTTTTTTTTTTTATTTCCTCACAACTCACAGGATCTAACACAGGCTCTGTTTAGGTTACATAACAACTACACGGCTGCAAGAGATTCTTCCTGTTAAGAAAAACCTTTCTGCAGAAGTTGCTGCGCCATTTGCTGAACTTAAGGACAAGTTTATTTGCTCTGTCTTTCATTGTTCCTGCAGCTCCAACATAAACCAGTTGATAATTGTCTAAAAAAACACACACTGCAGCTTTAAGTATCAGATTACTACACAACAGCTTCAAACCTCTGAACGGCACTTTGCTTCTGAGATACGGAAACAGGTTGAGACTCCTACAGCCGTTTCCCTCCATCACACCACGTTATTCACTTAGTCGCAGAAATCAAATTTTTAAAATGTGACCAAAACCGAGAGACAACTTCCTCGCAAGTGCTCCCTCCCCTCTCCACTCCCACATGGGCAGCCAAATATCTGGAGATCCCCCGAGACACATCACAGGCTGCTCATTATCACTATAAACACAGACGAGGCCGACAACACAACACTAAGGGTTTGATTCTACTTATAAATATAATGAGAATCCAGACTAGAATAATGGCGCCAGTGTTGCGGACATGAAAAGACTGAAACCTCCATGCAGCCACACAGAAACAGATCTGAACCGATTAGGTCCGCACTCCTTTAAACTGCAGGAAACATTCTTACCTTTCATGATGATTTCCACAAGTCCCACTTCAACACATAACTTAATGCATGAGTCTATCCAAATGTGCATGTCAAGTCCAACACATAGCTGTGTGTATTACAGCTCCTTTGACCCTCCATCATGTATCACTGAGAATACAAAATAACTGATAATAAAAAAGGAACAATATATAAGAATGTGTAAGTTGTTTTAGCTTGCTGTTTAACAAAAGTGAGTTTGCTGTGTTGGCTGTGTTTGCTGTGCTGCGACCTCGAGTCACATGCAGGTTTCAAAGTCACTGGCCGAGGCCCTTGTTCCAATAATAGAGTCGAGTTGTTTGGCATGCGACAATAACACAGGTCGGCTCGATGCAGTCAGGTGGTGACGCGCAGCTTGTGGACACAGGACGAGCGGATGCATTGCTGCACGTCACTAATGGGACACAGTCTTAAAGCGGCATCCATCCTCTGTCTAACCTTTAAAACAACATGTCAGACAGATTCGTTCACCTCTGTATGGTCACATAATGGAGGCCTGACCCTGGACAGTTGACACTTTACTTTATTTATTATTTTAAAAGTCTTACTTGATGCCTGAGTAGCTGGGCTGCCTGGGTGCACAGGATGCCTGCTGAGGGGCCGATTTCCTGGTGGAGGTCGAAGGCTGAGCTGCACCACTCGGAGGTTTGGTGACCAGGGGCTCCTCGTCTGAGGAGTTATCCTCTGATGCTCCCAGAATGAATTTGAGGCGCTCCCTCGCCTCCGGCCCGGAGCTGAACATTGGCACTTTGGTTTTGTGAGGTTTCTGAGAGGTCGGAGGCAACGATGGCGCCTTTGAATTTACCTCAGAGGACGACTGTGGAGGCTCAGAGTCCAATGTTTTGACGTCAAGGCCTGAGGAGGCTCCGTCGGCTGGAGAACTGTTATTCTCTTTGCATGCGGAGGTGGTGGGAACTGTTGAGAGGGAATGCTCCCCTGTATGTGGGGTGTGAGGAGCGGACATGTGCTCCTCAGCTGGAGACGGAGATTCCTCTCCTTTCACGGGCATTGCCACTTTCTTGGTGTTAATCCTCCACAGCAGCAACAATATCCATAGGATTAATCCCAAAGCGGCTAACACGAACATTGACAGACATTCTTCCTGCACCTGAAACACAAATATGTGAGAAAACTTAAAGGTGTGGCTCAAATCATTTCATTGTATGTTCACATATTCTGCTGCATATGTGATAGATGTTGAATAAAGACGTTTGTAGCTCCAGAGCGAGATATGCGAAATCTGATAAATTGTCTAAAGTGATGTCACTTAAGTAATTGGTTGGGACTACAAGTTTTGAAATAACAAATAGCAGGAGATGAATCTCTGTTGCTTTCTCCTCATCGCTACATGATAGAAATAAATCTATATAACACTTAAATCGGAAGTGTCCAAGCAGAGGACAAAGAAAATATTAAATACAAAAATAAAGATATCTTTGCTATCAATTTGGCTTGTTTTGTGTAAATTGTCATTAATGAGGCCCACACTGCTACCATGGGAAACAGCTAAATATTTAGTTATAAATTTAACTTATTAAAAATAATGTCATGGTGTCCCTCTAGACATATTTCAATTCATCATTAATTAACACATGAATGAAGTAGAAACCAAGTGTTTAAGTCAGATTAGTAAGTTGTTGTTATTTTATGGTAACCGGCTGATACCAGTGGAACTGTAATCAAGAGGCTCAGTGGGTTCCTCTTCTACGTCCTTGGCACTTGATCTCAAGTGACCTGAGAAAACATTACACTATAGCTGCGTACTATTCTAGAGCACGGACATGTTTTAGAGGTGGTCGGACATCAGAGGACCTCCAAGGACAAGGACACCCGTGGTACTGTGGGATAAGGTCTGTGACTTCAAAACACAGAGTAAATCGATAGACATTCCTACTTTTATACCAGCCTTCATTCCAACCCTAACAAAACAGCAAGTACACAAATTAAATGCAGAAAGTTGCTATGTCAGGTAAATCAATTAAAATAATTTTATTAGCACTTATTAAAATGTACAAGGTTATTTGCACACTCTTCTTGACTCTGAACGTACACATCAATAAACAATCTGTTGACCAGTTGAAGCTGCTCGGGTCTCTAACAGCTGACGTGAGAGCTAAGTGTGGCAGCTCCATGTGGGGGAAAGGTCAACGCTGAGGAAGTAAAGGCTAATGCAGGCAACACATCCACACACATGCACAGCACATTCATGAGCATCTATAAGAGACAACGAGGGGAAAGGGATATGGGACGTGTGGATGTGTGAGCCATGTGAAGCGAACAGGGCTTCAAACTCACCGCACAGGAGACAAAGATGAAATAATGTGATTCACGTGAAAGAGGCTCACAAGGAGGGATTTGTGCTCTGCAGACACTTTGCCTCTGAGGCTGCACAGAAACAAAGAGAGAGAGAGGCTGATCCATCACTTTACAAATGAAACAAGCTGTGTTTGCTGTGTCACACGGTTACTTATTATGACATATAACAAACTACTGCAAATATTATTTTCCAACAATTAACAAGGCAAATTCGAATCAAAAGTTATGGCACTGCTAAATTAATGGAAATGATCATTTAGGTCACAGAGTGATGTCTTTGTCTCTACACTGCTGTCAGCTGCACAGGAGATGTCCACAGGCTTTATCAGCTGCAACCTGAACTCAATACTTCGATCCACGTCCGTTTCTAACACATGCTATCAACATGCATGACTGAGGAAGAGACTTTGAGGAGGTGGAGCAAAGCAGGAGGAATAGAAAAAAGTCAAACCTGAGTTCAGTCCATGTTCCACTCAACAGGAAAACTCCGCTAAGATAAATAGGTCCACTTGAGTCTGTGAGAAACACCTGCAGACGCACGACCGTGTGGAAAAATGCAGCTTCTCTGTGGTAGTGATCTGTCGGTGTTGTTGTTGTTGATGCTGCTGATGCTGCTGCTAGCGTGCTAACTGGGAGCAGAGGCTATTTCCACTACTCTACTCTGATCTGGATGGATTCTTGTGAATGAGGAACACTTCTTCACGTTCTACTCGACTCCATCGAGAACTCGTAGTGTGTCCTGCATGCAGCGGGCTGAGTCATTTCCATGTCAACAACAGTGAATGTCAAAGAGACACCTACCACCACCGGTCCAGTCTGTGTCAGCCCCTCCACCAGCAGCAGCAGCACACACTCACACACACACACACACACATACACACGTTCACACCTACACACTCACACACATTCACACAAACTCCTCCTTCTGCTCCTCCTCCTTTGAGGATGTAAACATGTGCTGCAGGAGCCACGCTCCTCCCAGGAAGAAGGAAACCTGCCAAAGATCGTGTGTGAAGGAAATAGGATGTCTCAGTTTGTGTTTAAAAAGGGGAAATGGAAACAAATGTTATGATGTCACTGCACTTGTGTTACTATGGACAACATTTGTATTCCTTTTTATTTAAAAATTACAACTTCTCCACAATGCTGGGTTACAGGCGGTGTCTTTTTTTGCAAACGTCACCACATACGTCATCAACACGAGCCTCGATACATGCTTATACATATATAAGCATATTAAAGCTATATATATACATATATATTTAATTAAATAACATTTTCACCACTTTCTAATTTTCTGCAAACTTTGGTAAGAATTTGAGCATGTTAAAGCCCTCAAAGCCTGAAAAATTATAATAGTAATCCTTACAATTTCAATAGGGCCTCACTGTCTGTCGGTGGCTGTCAGTGCTCGGGCCCTAATAATAATAATGCGGAAGTCTAAATGATATTTTCCTGGAAATGCCGAGGATTTTTAAGTTGGAGTGATTCTCTTGTTCATCAAACGATCTTTGTGGTTCCTCCTCTCGGCGCTGCGCTCGCGGGAACTGCAGGAACGCGCCAAAATAGGAAAACAGACGCGTCAGTGACAGGGACGAAAGATAAACAACTTTAACTAGTTCTACTGATGCGGCTCCTTTCACGGACCAACTGAGCGGCCGTGTGAATATCATCTGACCGTGTGTGCGTCGTCCTCTCACGATACAGGATGGTTTTCTTTAAAAACAGGGGGGGATACGGAGCGAATCGAGGACAAGGCGGAGGAGACCAGGACCAGTAAGTGAATTCCCTTGTTCTGTCATTGCTCCTGCCTCCTGCAGTGAGCTGTAGATACCCCTCACCGAGAGGCTGACGGGAGAAACCCATGTGTTTGAACCAGGGACGATGGATCGTCGGCTCTCAAGCGGCTGGAGCGCAGCCAGTTCACCGACGAGATGGACGCCCGCTTCGACTTCGACAGGCTGAAGGAGCCGGGGGAGAAAACCGGCTGGCTGATCAACATGCACCCCGTAGGTTCCACCGGCTGATGTGTCTGACACGTGGGAGGTCACCAGGAGGAGAAGTGACACTGAGCATGACACTGTTTTGATTCTTGTATTACCAGGCAGAGATCCTGGATGAAGACAAGAGGATGATCAGTGCTGTGGACTTTTACTTCATTCAGGAGGATGGAAGCAGGTTTAAGGTGCGATGTGATTCACCAGCTTTAATATTTAAAAATAATCTGTTATTATTATGTAAAAATAGTCATGCTTAATCTGCATGCTCCCTTGTGCCCCCTGATACTCTTCCTGTAGGTGGCCTTACCCTTCAAGCCATATTTCTACATAGCTACAAAAAGGGTAAGTCAGCATCAGTCGGTTTTTACACGTCACGTCAACATGTTTAATAAACTCGTGACTCAAAGACGTCTGTGTCTTTAGAACTGCGAGAGAGAGGTCGTCTCATACGTGTCGAAGAAGTTCCAGGGAAAGGTGGCGAAGCTGGAGATTCTCCCGAAGGAGGATCTAGACCTGGTGAGAGCATTAACGTCCATCAATGTTTTTAATTGAATATTTATCAAAATACAGACACGATGACATTTATATATGTGTAAAACCAACATAAAAAACAGTTGTGTTGTATGAACTAGAGCCTTTTCCATTAGAAATAGTGAAAACTCTTGCTGACAAACAAACATATGGACAGAGGTGAAGACTTGACCTCCTTGGGGTTATGAATATTACCATGAGTTGCAGCCTTTAAATTCAAAAGCATTTGGCCTTCAGCGTTGTTTTAGTATTGTCCTGTTCTCCTCAGCCGAACCATCTAGTCGGCCTGAAGAGAAGCTACATCAAGCTGTCGTTCAACTCCATGGACGACCTCCTCAAGGTGAAGCGCGAGATCTCTCCAGCAGTGCGCAAGAACCGGGAGAGGGAGCAGTCCAATGACGCCTACACGTCCATGTTGTCCAGGTACCACCAAAACCACAGATCGCCTCAGCTCCGCTCATGTCCGCTCACGTAGGGGAGAGCGGGGTAATGTGGGACATTTTGTACATTTGCTCCCCTCTAGGCGAGCTATAATTATATTTCAGTAAAATTTACACATTTCCCATTAATTCAGGATGTTTTCTAGCAATGGAAATGATCAGAATGTCTTCAGGACAAAGGGCAGTGAAAATATGATTGTTTTTAAAAAAGTGGTCTCACTTTACCAGCTACGGGGTAAAGTGAGACAGACCAGAGAGATCAAAGGGGTAAATTGATCCACTTACTTATTCCACTTTAAAATCAATCAATTTGTTTTGACACAACAGTTGAATAAGTTCAAAGCAAGAAAGTTTACTTTTACATGCAATAAACACATCTTTGTGAAAAGACATACTAACCACAGCACCAGCACCAACTTTCCTTCATGGTAAGGGGAGAATGGGAGGGGCTTGAAAACATTATGGTCAAATGACCACAAATGTGATCCGTTGCCTAGATACAGGGGGTGTCTCACATTACCCAATGTCTCACATTACCCCGCTCTCCCCTACTGATCTGTGGACGCCTGTGTTTTTTTTCAGTGCCTTGTCAGGAGGCCATGTGACCTCCAATGATGATGACGCGAGGTCAAAGAGCATCTCCGACCAGTTGGACAACATCGTGGACATGAGAGAGTACGACGTCCCCTATCACGTGCGAGTGTCCATCGACCTCAAGATCCACGTGGTAAGAGCAGGTTTCTGCTGGAGGTGTACGCACTGTGCACGAGGATGCACGTGTTCGCTGTTCTGATCTTCACCGTCTGTGCTCCTCAGGCTCACTGGTACAACGTGCGGTACAGAGGCAGCGCTTTCCCACCAGAGATCGTACGGAGAGACGACCTTGTGGAGAGACCAGTACGAGGATTTAGTTATTTACTGGTTATTGAGGACAATGTTATCTTGACATCTTCGTCCATGTCAGTGTGTCTTCGTTAAAACTTTGCCCCCTGCTCCTGTAGGATCCTGTTGTTTTGGCTTTCGACATCGAGACGACCAAACTTCCACTGAAGTTTCCAGATGCTGAGTCAGACCAGATCATGATGATCTCCTACATGATAGACGGACAGGTGAGTTTTTATTTACATGTTTATATTACACATTAATATTCTCCTGTGTGTGTGTGTGTGTGTGTGTGTGTGTGTGTGTGTGTGTGTGTGTGTGTCGGACTGAGTTCTCTCAACTTTCTTTTTAAAGGGGTTTCTAATAACAAACAGAGAGATCGTCTCTGAGAACATTGAGGATTTCGAGTTCACTCCCAAACCTGAGTATGAAGGGCCGTTCACTGTCTTCAATGAGGATGACGAGGTGCGTAGCTGCGTCGCACTCAATATTCTACAGTGGAAATAATGTAGAATCACTTGAGAGTTTGTTTGTTCCTATAAATGTGCTGCACTGGTTTTTGCATCCGTGAAATAACATGTGGTAAATTGACCTTGGCTGCAGGCGGCCATGATTCAGAGGTGGTTCGATCACGTTCAAGAAACGAAGCCAAACATCTTTGTAACATACAACGGAGACTTCTTCGATTGGTGAGCTGTGGACCGAGTTGTTTCTGTAGAATGTCTACTACATGTGTTACTCATCTACTATGATGTCTGCCTTCCACCTCCCTGACTTTGTTTACTTTCTTTAAGGCCTTTCATTGAGACTCGGGCCGGCCTCCACGGGCTGAGCATGCACAGGGAGATCGGTTTCCAGAAGGACAACCAGGGAGAGTACAAGTCCACTCAGGCCATCCACATGGACTGCTTGAGGTTCGCACTCCTCTAACACAGTCACCATGACACCATTGTGGTTAATGTAAACTAGACCATGACCAGTTTATCGGTTAGCAGATGATATCAGTGTTAAAGTTTGCAGATTTTAAATTGTTTGTATCGGACACACTCTTAGGGTTCAGAGCTGGATCTAGATGAATACATTTCTAACATCCCTCCCACCCGTGTGTCCTGCGCCAGGTGGGTGAGAAGAGACAGCTACCTTCCAGTGGGAAGTCACAACCTGAAGGCAGCGGCGAAGGCTAAACTGAGCTACGACCCGGTGGAGCTGGATCCAGAGGAGATGTGCCGCATGGCCACGGAGGAGCCACAGGTACACGGAGGGAATTCAGTTTCGACAGCTCCGAAAAATCAAGAGTCTTCAATCTCATGGACGTTTTCTCTCTTTCTCTCTCTCTCTTTCTGTCAGACTTTGGCCACCTACTCCGTGTCAGATGCTGTGGCCACGTATTACCTGTACATGAAATATGTTCATCCCTTCATCTTTGCTCTGTGCACCATCATCCCCATGGAGCCTGATGAGGTTTGTCTGTTGTGTGTCTTGTAAATGAGGATTAATCCCCCCCCCAGGAATAGCACACATTTTCACAGTTAATCATTTCCTTTCTTGCATTGTTACCAGGTGCTGCGTAAAGGTTCTGGGACCCTGTGTGAGGCCTTGCTCATGGTGCAGGCCTTTCACGCCAACATCGTGTTCCCCAACAAGCAGGAGCAGGTCTTCAACAAACAGACGGAGGACGGCCACGTCATGGACTCTGAGACGTACGTGGGCGGCCACGTGGAGGCGCTGGAGTCCGGCGTGTTTCGCAGTGACATCCCCTGCCGCTTCAAAATGGTCAGTCACTTGATCACAGCTCTACTTGATGCTGGCTCCTTACTTTCCTGTTTTTTTACTGTGATGGTTTTGTTTGTTGACAGAACCCGGCTGCATTCGACTTCCTGCTTCAAAGGGTCGAGAGAACGATGCGTCACGCTATTGAGGAAGAGGAGCAAATCCCTCTGGAGCAGATCACAAACTTCAATGAGGTGTGATTTGTCATTGTTTCTTTCCTTTTTTTATGTTGCGTCTCAGATTTCTCTTTTTACTTTCCAAAAGTCCCCTACTGTCAGGTTTCTCAGCTTGAAGTTTTAAAACGTCACTGATGTTTCCCCAGGTCTGCGACGAGATCAAGAAGAAGCTGATTTCACTGAAGGAGGTTCCAAACAGGATCGAGTGCCCCCTCATCTACCATCTGGACGTCGGGGCGATGTACCCCAACATCATTCTCACCAACCGGCTGCAGGTAAGAAAAAAGGAAATGCATGAAAGTGGGCAAAGTTATAGAAAAGCCTGAAACTCAATTCTTTATTTTTTTGTCTTTTGCAGCCATCTGCTATGGTTGACGAGGCCACGTGTGCTGCCTGTGACTTTAACAAACCTGGAGCCACCTGTCAGAGGAGGATGGCCTGGCAGTGGAGAGGAGAAATCAGTGGGTTCAAGTGCTTATTGTGTGTTAGGGCTGTCACAACAATCAATAGCAATTTACAGTAATCCAAATTATCATTGGAAAGAGGTTGTTGTTGGACAAATAAACTTTTATTTTAATTCAATGCTATGACTATGAGTTTAATTAAATATAATTTGTATTGCTATAATTTATGTATCAATTTTTCTCAAGCTTTCTATAGACATTGAGATGATATCATTTTGTATATTCTTTTGAATCTGTTGATAATTGTAGTGGCTCTGTTTGTGGAAATAGTCAACGCAACCTTTATTAAGCATCAACACGTGTAGTAAAGTGAGCGTCTGGTTGCAGTGCCAGCCAGTCGCAGTGAGTTTCACCGGATCCAGCAGCAACTGGAGTCAGAGAAGTTCCCGTCGCTGTTTCCCAACGGTCCACCTCGCGCGTTCCACAACCTCAACAGAGAGGAGCAAGCCAAGCACGAGAAGAAACGTTTGGCCGGTACTTTGTTTTTAACAGTCTTTGTTTAGTAATTCCACTAAGCCAGTCCTGCTCATTTTGTTATAAACTTTGATAATAAGTGTTCATGTTTACTGATAAACAAAACATGATGTTTATGTTCCCTGTGCCAGACTACTGTAAGAGAGCCTATAAGAAGACACATGTCACCAAAAAGGAGGAACGCGTCACCACCATCTGTCAGAGAGAGAACTCCTTCTATGTGGACACTGTGAGAGCTTTCAGAGATCGACGCTACGAGTTCAAAGGACTCCACAAGGTACACTTTGGGATCCATATGAATGAAAACTGGAATAGCTCTCAGCAGAGTTCATATCTTTGCCACGGCCCAACAGTCCCCATCAAGCTGCACGATTTTCACACACCTGCATATTAGTTCCCTAAACAGACCTGTTGTTTTTTTTTAGCTAGGGAAATGTTGGAAGACATTTAGCTATGTTAAAGAAAGCGATTTAGAGAAAAAACAACCTGGATCCACACTCAAATTGTATGAGGTTTTCCCTGAGACGTACTGCATCCTTCTACCAAGTATTGTGGTAATCCACTCTGCTGTTATTGTGTAATCTTGCTTTCAAACCAAGCAATGACCAAATGGTCAGGGGTGAATGTTTAACTTATAAACACACTCATATCTAAAGACACTTAAGATCGTCTTGTGTTGCTCATTCAAACCCGTGTTATTTTCATGCTTCTCTGTTAAAGGTGTGGAAGAAGAAACTGTCGTCAGCTCAGGACTGTGGAGACGCTGCCGAGGTGAAGCGCTGCAAGAACATGGAGATCCTGTACGAGTCCCTTCAGCTCGCTCACAAGTGTATTCTCAACTCTTTCTACGGCTACGTCATGAGGAAAGGGTGAGAGTCAGTCACTGCACAGTGTTCAGCAGAAGATCTCTTTTTTTGTTGTCTTGTTGTTGTCTTGTTGTTGTTGTTGTGGACCTGACGTTGTTTGTGTTGCCACCAGGGCGCGCTGGTATTCCATGGAGATGGCTGGCATTGTGTGCTTCACTGGAGCCAACATCATCACTCAAGCCCGAGAGCTGATCGAACAGATAGGGTGAGTATCACATGGATGATGTGATGGTTATTTACAGGAATGATGTACCTGATCAGGGAGAGTGCTGCAGGGATCCACTGACTCGTCTCATCAGCATCATGTTGATGTCTGTTTGAATCGGGCACCTGCTGTGTGGTCTTTATTTCTTGTGTGATTTTGTTTTCATCAAACATACATAAACGTGACTTTTATTTTTGTTGACATGTTCTCGAGCGAAATCAACAATATGCTCATCACGTTTTTTCCCCTCCACTCCCGTGTCTCAGGAGACCACTCGAGCTGGACACTGACGGTATCTGGTGTGTCCTACCCAACACCTTTCCTGAGAATTTTGTGGTGAAGACGAGTAATGAGAAGAAGCCCAAGGTGACCATCTCCTACCCGGGGGCCATGCTGAACATCATGGTGAAGGAGGGATTCACCAACGACCAGTACCACGAGCTGGTCGACCCCGGGTCCCTCACCTACAACACCCGGTCAGAGAACAGCATCTTCTTTGAGGTGGACGGACCGTACCTGGCCATGATCCTGCCCGCCTCAAAAGAGGAAGGAAAGAAGCTGAAGAAGAGGTCAGAGGCAGCGGATTTCTTTGTAATTCATATTTTTGTGGATGAATATATCATATAAGTTGCGTGGTCAATGGATTCTTTGTACCAAACATTAAGGGAATGGGCTGTCTGCTTAAGATCGTATTAAACTGTAGAGCGACCATGATGATCACTGGCTTCTCTCCTTGTTTAAGGTACGCTGTGTTTAATGAGGACGGCTCTCTAGCTGAGCTCAAGGGTTTTGAAGTGAAGAGGAGAGGAGAGCTCCAGCTCATCAAGATTTTTCAATCCTCAGTGTTTGAGGCTTTCCTGAAAGGCACCACTCTGGAGGAGGTCTACGCATCGGTGGCCAAAGTGGCCGACTACTGGCTGGACGTTCTGTACAGCAAGGTGAACATAGCATTGTGATATCAAAAGATATTTCCATCATACTATCAGCTGTGTTTTGAGTAACTTGGATTAACTCCCCGTGTTTTTAATTTGTAAAATTCAGTATTGTTTGCTGAGAAAGTTCAGTCAAATTGTTGAGTCCAGTCCTTGTTATCCTCACACAAATCTTTACTTCCCTGGTTTTTCCAGGCTGCCAACATGCCAGATGCGGAGCTGTTTGAACTGATTTCCGAGAACCGCTCCATGTCCCGGAGGCTGGAGGACTACGGAGAGCAGAAGTCCCTGTCGATCAGCACCGCTAAGAGACTCGCTGAGTTCCTGGGAGACCAGATGGTGAAAGACGCTGGTCTGAGCTGTCGCTACATCATCTCCCGAAAACCAGAGGGTTCACCTGTCACAGAAAGGTGGGCCAGCAGCTCTTCTAATAGACATTGTTCATGTTCATGTTCATGTTCATGTCCATCCTTCTGCATCAAAAATGGTAGCTTTAGCAGGAAAACTATGGAAAACAAGTGGGACCTCTTCAGCAGAGGATGCAGCTTTAACCATTTTAGTGAAGGTTTACATTAGGAGGATAAGATTAGATGAATTAGAATAAATATTGTTTATCCCAATGTCACAGCAGGATAATTAAAAACTCTTTATTCAATATGAGCATCGACTATATTCATGCGAAGAATGGAAAAAATCTAAATTCAATTTATTAAATACTATATATCACCAAAATAAATGGTAACTAGTTTAGAGTTCATTTAATTGTATGAACCCCAATCTAATGTTTTTATATTGTTATAATGCCATTATATTCATAATGACTTCATCATGAGGTCTAACCGATCAAAGTGCCATCATACAGTAACACACAAACACAGGCGACAACAGTTCTCAGCTTTTAATGAAGCTGGCACACGGGTCATGAACACGGAGGTGGCAAAAGAAATCTTGAAAAATATGGAATTAAATGACAAAGCATAGCAGACAGTGCAAGTTGTCCAATGAATACACAACTTGCCCCCAAACTGACTCTGTTTTGTAAGTCAAACTGTTCAGTCATGAACCATCTTCTGTTGTTATCACCACTAAATAACATTGTCTCAGGATGTTTGTGGAGAACGGGCACTTTATGACTTTTGCAGAAGTAAAAGCTTTTAGTTTCACATTTGTGTCACTGGGTTTGTCTCCATTAGAGCCATTCCACTGGCCATCTTCCAGGCAGAGCCCAGCGTGAAGAAACACTTCCTCCGTAAGTGGTTGAAGATGTCCAGCCTGCACGATTTGGACATCCGCTCTGTGAGTTTTTTTTAGATGCATATTTTACAAGCTTCTGTCTGAATCTTCCTCTGTTCTCCCAATGACATGAACATTTCTCTTGTGGGCCGTCCCAGATCCTGGATTGGAGTTATTACATAGAGAGGTTGGGTAGTGCCATTCAGAAAATCATCACCATCCCTGCAGCTCTGCAACAGGTCAAATAAAAAAAAGAGTGCCTTCAATTTATTTGAGTAAATCAAAAATGATGTGCAGATTAATTGATCTTATTTGTTAAATTGCATCATCAGGTGAAGAACCCAGTGCCCAGAGTGAGACATCCCGACTGGCTTCATAAGAAACTCCTGGAGAAAAACGACATTTTCAAGCAAAAGAAAATCAGTGAACTGTTCACCAGTGAGGGCAAGAGACAGGTGGGTTCACCTCACAGCAGAATGTCAGGGAGTCACTGCTTTGTTTGTTTCGAAAAATGTTTTAAATACCTACGTCTGAATTAAGCTGATCAAACTCACTCCGATGAGCCATTATTCATTTAATTATCAGGGATTTCCGGTGTGGGGGGGGGGGGGTCATTCCCCTCCTGTTGTTTGATAGGTGTGTTTTAAATGTGCTCGTTCTCTTACATGCAGAGCAATAACTCAGTCTGGTGGCAGTTTAATGAACGTTCTTATTGAACTCCCACACAGTCAATCATGGCCAAGAGTACAAATCAAATGTAGAATGACAATTAAAGTTATAATAAACTAATAACCCTCTAAGCTTCATTGAATTGAAAGCACTAATTTACATTTGATTCTAATTAGCTGAATGTTCCTGGTCCCTCTCAGGTGGCCCATCAGCCTCTTGAAGCAGGCCAGGCTGCGGACATAGAGGACTTCGGGCGGCCAGCCAGACCCCTGCAGCCGGCCATCCTCATCAGCACCAAGCGGAAGCGAGCGTCCCAGGGAGAGGACAGCCAGGTGGAGTCTCAGGTCCTGGAGCTCACCCAGTCCTGGCGAGAGATCCTGGGACCACCCCCACCCATGGGAGAGGAACAGGTAGGAAGCAAGAACCACTAGGTCCTGCTTTTTGTGTCAGTGTTTAGATACCTGCTTCTTTCAGGCCATTTCTAATGCTTTCTGAATTCGTTTGAAATTACGGGTACTTTGAGACCTCTGTGTCATCATTACCTGAAAGAGGTCACATTTACATTGGCTATTTTTTTTTTTCGAATGCTCCTGTGCACAGGAGGAGCTATTGGTGTGGCTGCGCTACCACAAGAAGAAGTGGGAGCTGCAGCTGAGGCAGAGGAAGGAGAGAAAGAAGAGGAGGAGGATGCTGGACGGTGAAGCTCAGCCTGTAGGTGGAGGAGTGATCAGAGACGGCCCCACCACCGGCCTTGGCAGCTTCCTGCGCAAAACTGCCCGCAGCATTCTGGACATGCCCTGGCAGATTGTGCAGGTGGAGTAAATTTACCCTTAGGTCATCACCTTCAATACAATCCATAGAAGATTGTCTAATATAATTCATACAACACTGAATCATGGTTTAACATGATATCCTGTTACCCACCACACAGATTGCAGAGACGAGTCACCCTGGCCTGTACAAGCTGTGGGCTGTGATTGGTAATGACCTCCACTGCATGAAGCTCAACATCCCCCGGGTCTTCTACGTCAATCAGAAAGTCCCCAAACAGGAGGAGGGAGCCATGTACAAGAAGGCAAGAGGAATGAAAGACGCTGGGAAATATGTTTGTTTGAAAATTTTGATTTCGTGTAAGTTCTGACATGAACTCGTGGCTTCAGGTGAACCGGCTGCTGCCTCGCTCCAACATTGTGTACTACCTCTATGAGTACTGTGTACCAGAGGACATGTACCAGGAGCACATCAACCAGATCAACGCAGACATGTCTGCACCAGACATCGAAGGAGTCTACGAAACACAGGTGAACACGCACGTTTACTCACCTCCAGTGTTCTCATAAGCTGCAATAACATATTCTAGTCTACATCATGGATTAAGAGTTGGTTATATTTTTCCACGTGTCTTTTATAAACAGATTAAACAGTGTGATCGCCGTCCTTTCTCTCTCTCAGGTCCCCTTGCTGTTTCGGGCCCTGGTGCAGCTTGGATGCGTGTGTATGGTCAATAAACACGTGGTGAGGGATCTGGCCGGCAGGGAGGCGGACACCTTTGATCTGGAGCATCTAGAGATGAGGTCTCTGGCCCAGTTCAGCTACCTGGAGCCAGGTAAGACCCATCTCACACACTGGTCGTCTGGAATTGATGTTATAATGGATCCTGCAGGGTTTATTGTTTTGTTGTCATTTTACTTTCTCACTAACATAGTTCTTGTCATGGTTACATTTATATCTATTTATCTATAGTTGTAGCTAAACACATGGTGGGCAGGGGATTCTTCTGAGGTGGTGGTCTTGGGATACCACAGCTTGTTTTGAAGCTTATTAAACAAACTTCTTTGATTGAAGGTGTTTATAATGTCATTTTTAACAATAAACTGGCTTTTACAAGTTTACATGACTGTGTTATGTTTTCTTTCTTTTCAGGGAGTGTTCGTCATATGTACTTCTATCATCACAGCCAGGGACACAAGGCTCTGTTTGGACTTTTCATCCCCTCTCAGCGCAAAGCCAGCATCTTCATCTTGGACACGGTAAGAAAAATACAAACCTTTATTTATTTTACTCTCTCCGTAATGGAGATGCATTTCCATCAAGCTACAGAGAGTTATACTCAATTGCATTTTTTTTCTTTTAGGTGCGGAGCAACCAGATGCCCAACCTGAATAACCTTTACACTGCAGAACGCACCGCCCTCCTGGAGAAGACCACCGAGGAGCTCCTGCCTCCAGAGAAACACAACTTCGAGGTTCGAGCTGAAAACGACCCAAAGGCTATTTACCGCGCACTGCAGCGGATTTTGCTCAACTACAAGGTGAAATACACTGTTCATGTTTCACACTTTACATTCATGAATATCACTAGTCATGTGCATGTGGATTAACAGATTACCTGCTTCGTCTGTCGCTGTTTACAGGAGGAGCGTCGGGGCCCCACCCTCATCGCTGTGCAGTCAAACTGGGAGCTGCGTCGGTTGTCAGCGGGGATGCCGGTGCTTGAGGAGTTTCCTGTCGTTCCAGTGCACGTGCTCGACGAGATCAGCTATAACGTGCTGGATTGGCAACGGCACGGTGCCCGGCGCATGATCCGTCACTACCTCAACCTGGACAGCTGCCTGTCGCAAGCTTTCGACATGGCCAGGTACAAACTGCACACTTTAGACTCTGTGACTCCCCTTTATTTGTTGTTTTAGTCAAGAGCTTTTGTCACAGGTTTGTCTAAAATACTCTCTATGAAACTCACATGATATCTCTGGCTTCCAGGTATTACCACTTGCCTGTGGGGAACTTGCCTCAGGATGTGTCCATCTTCGGTTCAGACTTGTTCCTGGCGAGACATCTTCGGAAACACAACCACCTGCTGTGGCTGTCACCTACAGCCAGACCTGACCTCGGGGGAAAGGAGGCTGATGACAGCCGTCTGGTCATGGAGAGCGACGACAGAGGTTCTGTGGAGATCAACTCTCAAGGATGCTATTCCACCGGTACATAAACACCAGGAGCATGCACGTGTACAGGAAAAACAAAAATCATAAAGCAAACTAAATCAAAACACAAAAACATTTCCCTGCATTTATGTATTATCTTGCTTTTTCTAGTTTGTGTGGAGATGGACCTGCAGAGCCTGGCAGTGAACACCCTCCTCCAGTCGCAGCATGTCAACGACATGGAGGGTGGAGCCAGTCTGGGCGTCAGTTTCGATGTGATCCAGCAGGCCTCGCTGGAGGACATGATGTCAGGAAATCAAGGAGCAAGCGCTCATGCTAGCTATGATGAGACTGCTCTCTGCTCCAACACCTTCAGGTGTGTCAATGTGAATCACCTACATATAAACAGCATAGTCTCACTGGTTGTGGATTTGTTCCTCATTGATAAAGGAAGCAGGTCGTGTTTGGTGTTTTGCTCATCCCACTGTTTCCTCTGTCGTATGAGCAGGATCTTGAAGAGCATGGTGGTGGGATGGGTCAGGGAGATCACCCAGTACCACAACGTGTACGCCGACAACCAGGTGATGCACTTCTACCGCTGGCTGCACTCCCCGAGTTCTCTGCTCTACGACCCTGCTCTGCATCGCACCCTGCACAACATGATGAAGAAGGTGTTTCTACAGTGAGTGACACCGCCACAACTTCCTCTACACATATATATAACCAGCTGACTTGGAGTCATTCATGTTTAATCTTTTTTTTTTAAAAACATGCTCGGGTTTTTTGGGAAATCCGTGCAGTGATATTTAATATGAGTAATATATCTCTCCCAGTGTATCTGGGGGCGGTTGATGTGACATTTTATGTTTTGTATTGATTATTTAATAAGTATGTTGGGGCTCTGAGGGTAACAAATTGAGGCAGCGTTATTTAAGTTTTTTTATTTGCGTGGCTCAAAACATCCGCTCTGCCAGGTCAGCTCTGTCCGGTTTACTCGTCTTTTTTCCTTCTCTTATTATTCCCATCCTTCTCTTAAATGCTGCAGTGTTCTGTTCTTCCATAAATCATTCTTATGTCGTTCTGTTCTCAGGTTGGTTGCAGAGTTTAAACGTCTTGGCTCAACTGTGGTGTACGGAAACTTCAACAGGATCATCCTGTGTACTAAAAAACGGAGGACAGATGATGCAATCGGCTACGTGGGGTATATCACTAACAGGTCAGATATTTCTCTTCTGCAGTTACGTCTTTATAAGTCCTGCATCTTGCATTGTTAAGTGACATCATCGCTTAATCTCTGCATATATCCATTCCCCAACCCCTACATCACTATTTGATATAAATACATGTATATAATATATTACTGTTGTTAAATACATACATACCTGC
This sequence comes from Pleuronectes platessa, assembly GCF_947347685.1. Lineage (NCBI taxonomy): Eukaryota > Metazoa > Chordata > Actinopteri > Pleuronectiformes > Pleuronectidae > Pleuronectes > Pleuronectes platessa. The sequence continues at coordinate 17,343,926 of NC_070629.1, read as the reverse complement.
ATTAAATGTTTAAAAGACTATACATTAAACAGGCTGCTCAGTAAGAAACTGAGTCAATTAAAAGGGTTTGTATTCAGTTGCCTGGAGCCAGAACACATTAATCAGAAAAAGCACAATAACCATTTAGACCACTGAAATGTTTTCTCCATATGGTGTTGTGGTCTCCATCACGGGAAGTCTACTATAAAGGTCATTTAAAAGCGAGTTGCCCATTATACTAATGGGACCAATACATAATGGGGAAGTTAAGCCAATGATTCAATACTTCAATGTGAAATGAAAAATATCTCGGACCTAGGACGACCTCCAAATGTTTTCCTGATGTTCCAAGCAGCATCACAGCAGTATCATTGACATTTAAAAGTTCGGTTGTTTCTCAATATTACTTACAGAACATTTTCTTTCATTTTCTTCTCTTTCTTCCCCTAAATATCGTTAATATCAGGGTATTTGACACTTCACCTCTTCTTCTCTTCCAGCATCCACTCCAGAGAAATCTTCCACTCTTTGTCCTTGTCCTTCTCCCGCTGCTGGGAGTTCCTGATGTGGATGGACCCGGCCAACTACGGCGGCGTGAAGGGGAAGCTGCCCTCCAACCTCTTGCAGGGAGAGGTACGTCAAACTGAAACTTCTCCAGAACAGTTTATTTAATTTAATTGATGTTATCTGAGCTGAATCCAGAGGTCATTCCCCCTCCGTTGATTGTTCTTTAGGAAGGAGCCAAACAGAAGAAGAATAAACAAGGGGAGGGTGAAGAGGACGGCAGCGAGGATGAAGATGAGGCGGAAGCAGAAGTTGAGGAAGATGAAGAGACGGATGAGGTGGAGGAGCTGATTGAGAGCAACTGGAACATCATGCAGTACCTGCCTCAAACGGCCTCCTGTCAGAAATACTTCCTCATGATCGTCTCAGGTATCAAATAAAACGAGTCTGCACACAACAGACATTTGTTCTTTGCTTTTTCTCTCTGCTAACGAACACACACCCATCTGTTCCACCCCAGCCTACATTGCAGCTGTGTACCAAAGTATGAAAGAGGAGCTGAGACGTAATGCTCCTGGAGCAACGCCAGTAAAGAGACGTGGAGGCAGCCAGGCTTCTCAACAGGCAGTGGGAGACCTGAGTGCTCTTCCTGGTAAGAAGCTGTTTGAGAAGCTGCTTCGGTTACTAAACACTTTGCTTGTCTTTAAAGGACTCCACATTACACTCATTAGTTACCATGGAATAGTTTCTGTTACACCATTAATGGGAGGTTTCAATCACATTTGGGCTGATTTCCTCACAGATGTTGTGATCTTTCTCCTGCAGGAATGATCTCCTTCTCCCAGGAATACGTGTCCAGTGAGCTGACACAGAACTTCTTCACCATCACTCAAAAGATCCAGAAGAAAGTTGCGGGCACCAGGAGTGTGACGCAGCCCTCAGAGCTGTTCCCTGTCCTGCCTGGATCCCACCTGCCACTCAAAAACCCAGCACTGGAGTTCATCAAATATGTCTGCCAGGTATGCACCTCGAGATTTGGTAAATGCCAAAAGCGGAACAGAACACAAAAAAAGTCTTGCTAACCAAGTCTTTGTGTTTCATGTTGTCATAATTATTTCCTTTGCAACATTGAGCAGTGTTGGAGGATTGGTAATTGATGGAACATCTTTGCTCCCTGCAGGTCCTCTCACTGGACGCCAACATAGCGAACCAGGTGAACAAGCTGAAGAGAGACCTCCTGCGTCTTGTGGACGTCGGCGAGTTTTCAGACGACGCTCAGTTCCGTGATCCCTGCAACTCCTACGTCCTACCAGAGGTCATCTGCCACCAGTGCAATTTCTGTCGTGACCTCGACCTCTGCAAGGACCCATCTGTGGCGCAGGTGAGAGCTTAGACAAAATAAAAATAAAAACACTTAAAATCGTTCAAAATTGTATTAAAATTCCAGAGACATTGTCATTTGATTCACCAATTACTCCTCCTGCATATGGCCGTGGCTCAGGAAGTAGTGTGGTTTGTCAAAATGGTCAAATACCGAAACCCACATTTTCCCTGACAGCTTTGCTTTTTCTATAGTGATAGAGAAAGTGCAGCATTTAGTAGCAATTGTACTGTAGAGTTCTTTAGATAAAATAACACAAGAAAAGTGCAATACTGAAACAGTCCTTTTACCATTTATACATTCAGACATCCAAACGGAATGAACCCTTGTTTTCTTCTCCTCAGGACGGGTCGGTCTTGCCTCAGTGGTTCTGCTCCAACTGCCAGGCCCAGTACGAGACCGAGTCTGTAGAGATGGCTCTGGTAGAAGCTCTGCAGAAGAAGCTGATGAGCTACACCCTGCAGGACCTGGTGAGTCACAAATGTTGATTTTCATACACATTACAGGAAACGACCTCGTCCTAATAGGTAATGCATGTACCATCAACCATATATATCACCCCCCTCCCTGTTTCCTTATACATGTCTAGACAATTTACCTTTAAAGAAGCAACAGTCTTAAACAAAGCAAAATATTTCCTCTGTGAGCCCATTAGTGTCCCCCAAAAAAAGAGAAGAAGAATTTCAAATGTGTGAAACTGTTGTTCAAACATGTGTGTCTCCTGTGTGATTTCAGGTGTGTAACAAATGTAAAGGGGTGAAGGACGCCAACATGCCCCTCTACTGCCGATGTGCTGGAGACTTTGACCTCACTTTCTCAATCAAGGTTTCTGCTCTCTCATACTTTACTCCATTCATTTTAGTGATGAAAGCATGCATCTTACAGCTGTTTATGTTTCCTCTCTTCCATTTTAAAGAGCTTCTCTGAGCAGATCACGGTGTTTCAGAACATAGCTTCCCACTACAACATGAGCTTCCTGGAGGAGACCATTGACTGGCTGCTCCTGATGAATCCACAGGTCCGACAGAGCTCTCGCTGACCGGGACCCCGGCTCTCTTTGCCAGATGATGAACTTGACGTTTGTTTCAATTCTGTTTGATTGTGTGTCGTGCAGGTTGGAAGAGAAATATATGGACTGTAAATATGTTTGAACTCCTGATTATGTCATAGAATATTTTATGAAATGAGTTGATTACTGCGTTTGATGGTTAATAAATGTTTTCCAAGTATTTGTATCTGTTTGTTTTTACTGCTCGGTAATTTGAGACAGGGCTGTAGCTTCCACTGCTCTTCTGCCACAATGGAAAAAAACCTAAACCTCCTGATTGCACCTCTCTCCGGGGACCTTCATCGATCAGCACACTCACTAATTGACTGAGCTTCCTCCTCGTGAGGCTGATCCTGCACAGCCAGTAACCTGAGTTGCCCCCACCCTCAGTGGTGGGACGTAAAAAAAGTACATTTACTTTATTTACTTAAGTACATTTCTCATGTATCTGTAATATTACTGAAGTAGATTTATTTTCAGGTACCTTTTACTCCACAGATCTGCAAATATGTTTACATTTCATTGCATCACATGTTCACATTTTCATTTAATTGTTTAGTTTTTTTAAAGAATCAATTAATTGGAGTGGAAGTGCTCCATTGAACCTATGGGAGAAGGGCAGGGAACATTAGACTCCACCTCCTGCAGCAGCAGCAGCAGCATCACTGGTGAAGAAAAAAATGGCCAAACAGAGACTCGACTATAAATTTATATGACAATGCAAATGTTTTCAGTATCCTCATCTGCAGCTTTCTCTGTTAATATGTGAGCCTGTATTAATTCTAGTGTTAAACAGTGTATACAGTGAGTAGGCCCCGTTAATGATGTGAAAGACTTGCAGTCTCTACTTTTAGTAAGTGAATGAAGTGGAGTATTCCTCCACCACTTCCTTTTCACCTCATCAGATCTGTCGGCTTGCAGTGAAATGAATAAGACATGTCTATCAAGTGTTTTATTGTGGTGTTGAAGATTAGACCATAATTAAGATCCTTTTCATTCTTTGTCTTAGAGTCTTTATCTGCACAGTGTTAGCATTTGCAGGCAGATGTGTATCTCCATAGTGATGTCTAAAAAGAAAAGGTTTTCCTGGCTTTTGAAAATGTTTATTTATGTGGGGAAAACATTTGGTGGCTGGAGACGACTGCAAGCGAAGCTGGATTATAATGATCTTTACTGGGGCACCTCCATCTCTTTAACCTCATTGCTCCACAGCTGACTCACTTGCCTGCAGATGGGTTTATCCCAGACAAGTAATCACATTTCACAAGAAACAATTAGATTCACTCTTTGGAGCTTCTCACAAGCACAAACCGTGCAGGTCGGTTTACAAATGAAGGCCTAAGAAAAATATTGGAGACACAGCGACTGAGCTCTTTACATTTCCAGTTTTCCTCCTTTAAATACATCTTTAAACGAAAGCTTTTCTGAGCCTATTATTGTAATAGATCACCCAAACCCCTACCCGCTTCAAGTCATAACCTTTTACTGATAATTCAGATCTCTACATGTCATGAGCATGTTTTTCTAACTGACATGTCGCTGTACGTTGTGCTCCTCCATCCATCATGGTGAATATTGATCCATTAGTCTTGAGTCATAAGTATTTTTTTTTCACCACTGACCTTTTGCTCTCAGGCGCTCAGATGGATTCATACTTCACCGGAATCTTGTTAAAGAAACCCTTTTATGGGAAATGCTGGTGTTATTTGATTACCACTCATCGCTCTCCTTGTGCGTCTCGTGGCCATTTCCTCCTCATGTATCTTCTCATTACACCAAACTGGTCAGGTTGGAAGATGAAGGGAATGAATAAGTGCTTCACATTATAGGGTATTCTTTAATGAGATGATATCATAATGACGATGATTGTCTGTAACAAGTTAGCAGAGGACTTTTATTATTGGGATGAGTGTCTGAAATACATGAACATACAGTTTGTACGGTTTGTGAATCTGCTTTTCATGACTGAATTCTCAAATATCTTCTGCTCTGAAATATTTTTAGAAAATAAACATCCTCCAGGTGGTTTTACAGTCGTCTAAGAAACAGGTTTATTGACACAGTTCAACAGTGGAGGTGCATCGAGGTGTGAGACGATAGATGAACCCACTGCGCAGGCAGAGACTCACTTTTTCTCTGTCAGTTTATCCAGCCAACAGAAGCCCGTCACTGAGCTGTCAAAGACTCCTCACTCAGAAGTTCTGTCATTGCCAGTCAGGTGGTTTTGGGAAAGTACCCACACGTGGCCCGGTGAGGACAGAGGGAACTGTGATGACCTCACAGTTGCACACCTTCTGAAAGGTCTGAGTGGATGGAGCCGAAACTGTTGATGTAGCTGAGTTCTGTGGGAATGGGAGCTGTGGGTTCATTGATAACCTGCACGGGACGATTAGAGAGGAAGGTGTTATTGAAATAGAGGTAAATACCTTTCACACCCTGCTTATTTTTACACCATGGCTTATTTAAAAAAAATCTATATATAATGCTGCAGAAGCAATGCTTTGGTTTTTTTTCACCTAATTACAAATGGATTTCTATGGGGGGTTTGAAGGCACAATGCAGCCAAATACATTATGCTTTTAACATGAATCACAGTTTGACCTTCTGAAAATAAAGACAAGAAAAGCTCAATTTCAAGCTCATGTGTTTGGCATTAGGATCCGAGTGCCCCGTGTTACCCAGATTCTGGGTTCCTTTCCAATCCATTCATTAATGGGCAAGACAAGAGGTAATGGTGATGAGACTAATTAGTAATAAATCAAGTAACATAGTACACAACATATTGAGTATATTTCAAAGAAGTTGTTCCATCGATTGTTATCAATCAAGTAGGTTATTAAAAACTCAGTAGCTACTTGTCAATTTATAAAATGAGAGTAATGTTATTCTTTTCTAAATCAAAAATAAATTAAATTAAATTAAATAGCAAACTACACATTAACATAGATCTGTATGTATTTTTCAAATCATGTGGGTGAAAATGTTTGTTTATTAGCTCTTTGAGAGATATAATGACCAGTCAACTGCCACAAACACAAATGGATTTATACAGTGCTGAGTAATAAATGAATATTTGATGCCTCCGCTCACTTCATCAAACTTTCTATCACTGTAGACTTCGTTCTTGTCAATAAACGTCAGCATGATCCAGTCACAGAAGATGGTACACTGGAGGGTTGAAATGAGAAGTGGTAACAGTTTGCAAAGGACATTACAGAAGCTGTCACTTTTAAAATCTGATAAGATTAGAAAGAAGAGAAGAAATCGCTCACAATCCCAACTGAGGTCAAGGCAGTCACTGTGCTGATGATGGTCGGGATGGGACTCAATTTACCAGCCTGCAAAGAAATGACTTGTGAATGATACGAATATAGAGTATTTAATACTGCAGAGGTGATGGAGGGTCCGCTCACATGTCCATGAACAATGATGTCCAGTCGGATGCCGTAGGCCTTGATCAGTGTCCGAGAGTTGACCCCGTTCTTACTGTAATATTTGGCAAATCTGGACAAATGCACACAAAGGACAAAGACAGGAAGATTTAACACAAGCTGAAGTAAAGACCACAGTTTCATATGTTAGACCTAAATAGGTTTATTATGTCAGTGTTTGGGGTTGGAGCTCACCTGTAATAGTATCCACTGCTGTCCTGATCCTTTCGGAGATCAAGACGACGGAAGGAGTACGTAGGTTTACAGTGTGAAACATCCAGGTCCAGGTTACACCTCCAGTTTATGAAAACCCCTATCACGCCTCCCTGAGCAAAAACAACAGCAGTGACCAATCACATCCTCCCATCTCCAGGTAATTCTTAAAACCTCTGTGTGCCATTGAAAATACATGATTCAAACATTTATATATTCCTAAAATCTGAAATCTACGACACAGATGTCGAACTCACAGTCTTGCAGAGCTCAGTGAAATTCTCCTTCGCTTTTTCTGCGATGTATCCCAGACGGAACCTTGGACAGTAGGGCGCTTTCTCCTCATGGTAGTGACACTTACTGAGGTACTTCTTGTCCCTTTGGTCTTGCATGTTTCCCCTGCCAAAGATAAGAAGAGGTCTGACTTTCCTCGCCAGTGTGTGTGTGTGTATGTGTGTGTATGTGTGTGTGAGGATGTACTTTACTTCCGTGCTTTTAATTTAGGGAAGTGAATGGAGTTCCTGATGAGCACTGTGAAGTCGATCGCCTCCACTAATGGTTGTTCACTGTTGAAAACACCAAATAATCATGACACCATGATCTTATCAAATTCAATCTTATAATCTCTAATCACAATAGACATTTTTTCGTCCGTCGTTTTGTCAGATCTATGACCGAGCAAACACTTACCCACGTCTTTTATCTACTCCCCACATTACTCTTTATGTTTACTCCCATGTGTATGTTTATGATTGGTTGCTATGTCTATGTTATATTGATCTTTATCATTGATACTGGGCATTGCTACTATTTTCAAGGCTACTTCACACTTTTATGAATTTCCCTTATTTTTTACACAAAAGTAATTTTACACAAAAGTAATTTAGTGATAACCTGAATACTGAAGGTGGTGGGGATGTAAAGGTTTGGCCCAGTCTTCACTGGTCTCCCTGTTGTTTGTGGCTCCTAAACACTTGCAACCCCCTTAAAACCAAGTTCTGTCGGCTTGTGACCGCTCCCATTGGGTGGACAGTTAAACCAAGGGGGGATTTTTCCTTCTCAAAGCAAAGACTAGGGGGAAAAATGGTAAAAAGAAATGTCATTAATTCACTGGTCTGTGTTGTATATTATTTCTTTAGATTTGTTGAAGTTGGTGCACGTTGCTTATGATGAAAAAAATAAAAAGCTGAAACATTATAGTTAATTCGACCAAGTCATATTTACTAACTGTGACTTTTTTTCTCCCAATTATCTTATATTTTAAGATATAGCCAGCTGCCTCTAGTTTTTTTAATATTGTTTATGCATCAACAAATTTGGTTTCTTTGTCGTCCAGGTCCTCTGACACCTTATATTCGATTATTGACGGATCCAAATAAACCTGACTAAAATTTGCCTCATCCACTTGGTGGTGATTGTGCCTCCCCTGTCTTACCGTACTACAGCGTACTCTTCAACAGGACACCAGGTTTCGATCTCGCAGGTTTTGAAAGTGTGGTTATAGTACTGAATACATCTGCCCGTCCTCCTGCCTGTAAGAAATTGTTTAAAACAAAGGAAAACTGAGGCAAATATAAACCAACAAGACACAAGGGAATATTTAATGAGTAATAAAATCGGAAACCATGGCCTTTAAAGTCAACCTCCCCTCGGACACAGTCAGAATTTGTTGTACAGTTGGCCCTGGGAACCTTGAAATGCTAAAATGAAAGGAGACAAATAAGAAAAATAAATAAAACACATGTCTGTGAAACTCATACATTAAATTGTCTTTTGCTGCATACTAGCTTCAGTTGACCTCTCACCTCTGCGCAGGTCCCATGCCTCTGATCATATGTGACCTCTCGTCTCAATATTGCACTAATCACATCACCTCCCTACAAAGAAAAATGCAAAAAGTACTCAGAGGTATTCACACTAACATGAAGCGTTACTGTGATTATGCCAGTGGGGTATATTTGGTGGGAGTGTATTGACTGGGCTGCAGCATTTACTCCGGCCTCACCTCTGAGGGTCGAACGTACTCCACAGTATCCAGAACATCGTCTCCATGAACCGCTGTGCCTGTCATGAGAGTGTAAACAGAGCTCTCCGGATGGGTCTCACTCGCTTGGTACGCTTTCTCAATTATAAACACGTACCTTCAGGGCGATAGAACAGACGGAGGCAATATCACATTTTCTGTTCTTATAAATACATTTTTACAGGAGGTGTCGAGTTACCATGGATCTGTTAAAGCCCTCATTACTGACACCAAGGGAAGATGACGCACTTCAACCACACAATTGAAGACATCTCATCTAAGAGATCATTTAAGATCTGAAACAATATGAGGAGTAATTAAATTATCTCAAACTCTTCATCTATTAGAACTGCTCTGCAGATAGGCAATTTCTGTCGTATTTATACTGATACGAGTTCATACTTTACTGCAATTCCTAAAAGATGCATTCACACAAATATTATATATAATTCTGACCACAAAATATGAAGAGAAATCAATAAATTGAAGTTACCAAAGCTTTTGAATTTCACAGATTGTCCCTATATCACATGAAGAGAACAGGCAAATACACAAAAATGATGCTTACCAGATAAAATAGGTCATCACGAGAAACTGAACGCTCCTGTAAATGATTCCAAGAGTTCTGTTTCTAATCACCATCACCTTTGGTGTCTCATAGTCCAAGAAACCAACAAAATAGTCCTTTATAAACTCATGGAGTTGCATGATGAAAGTATGAAATACTTCCCCCATCTCCTGATTTGTTGTTGAGATCCAATTTCTTAATGTTTCTGTCTGAATCTGCCTTTTTATTTCTCCCACTGTTTCTTTTTGTCACCCTCTGCTCTGGTCTGCATCTCTCCAGCATCCCTGGTACCAGTGAGGGAGGGGGGAGCAGAGAATGGGGTGGGGTTTCAGTTGTGGTTGAATCATCCATTTTATTTCCTATTTATACTAGCACTGATGTTCTTGGGCATAAAATCGCAATAACGTGCTTTTAGCGCTGCATTGGGACATATCTTTTTAGGCAATTCAAACATTTTCTTGTCTCAAATATAATGAGTGTGTCCAGGCACGTGCACAGACATTTGGGGGGGGCAGGTGCTCAAACCAAAAAAAGGGCAAACTAACTCAAATTATCAATTTGAATAAATAAATGAATAACAGGCAAAAACAGACAAATCAAGGCCATATTGAATAACCAAATAACATGTTCTCCCTCATCTGTTTTACAAGTTGATGGCCTGATCCAAGATAAAAGAGAGCTGCTACCCTGGGCTGCTTGCTGCAGTTCCCTGTCCTTCTGCTTTTGGAGTCTCTCTTTTCTTGGCATTATGCTGCAAATTTTGTAAATGAGATAAATCAATGTTGTGCATAATAATATCCATAAAGCTGACAGCACATACACACACATTTTTTTTACTGTTTTCTGACAGAGTTGAAGCATAAGCAGCCTTACACTAGTAATATAACACAATATACCTCACCAGACTGTCATGTAGCTCAACTTAGGACCTACCTTTCATTTCAATAATTACGATTTTAAATTAAACAAAAGTAGTGAACTTGTCTAATATGTGGAACAGTAAAACTGCCTTTAAATGATCTGTCTGTCTGTCTGTCTGCCTGTCTGTCTGCCTGTCTGTAACTCTCTCCCTCTCTCTCTTCATTAAACATGACAAAGGTCAGTAAACAGCTGGACAAGGCTTTGAAATCAAGGAGTTTTTTTGTTTGTTTATTTTTTAGGAAACGTCGGACCAGTTGCGACGTAACGTTTTCAGCGGCGCTAATGTTGTGGTTCATTTATCACCAAACAACGTCGGGGGATCGCACAAACACCATCATTACCTGTTTGTCTGATGCTGCGGGCATTGTTGTGCAAGTTCACACCTCTCATAACTGAACTATGAACTAGTGTTCATAGTTCAGTTCATGTCATAGTTTTAAGGTGGAAAGTGAGAATGAAAGACGTAACTTGTTAAAGAAAACCTTATCCATCACTACCCCTTGCCTTTACTGTTGGAATCTTTATCAGACAGTGTGTAAAAATCCCTCTCTGCTTTCTCTTGCCATCTGTATATGAGACCGAGAGCTGTTGTGTTGCAGGTATGGCCTGCCCCTTTAAGAAAAGTCTGTAGTGTGTGACGTAGTGCACCTGGGTATTGTGGGAAAAGACGCTAAAAGTGTGTTTATAAGGAGAAGTGACGGAGCACCTAGAGGTGATGCGAGTGTTGCTCCTGCTGTATATCCAAGAAATAAAGTGGCCGCATTCCAAGTAAAGAAACATCTCCTCCTCCTTCTTCACGGAGCGGTCCGGACGGCTGGTTACTTCTTCACAGGTCAGTAACCTGTGAAGACCAGCATCATTAACCCCTGAACCAGCGAGAGAAATGATGATGATGATGATGAAAAAACTTCCTGCACAGAACCCTACTGCGCACCTCCTGCACAGAAGCCCATTGCGCACGCAGTTTTTTTTTTTTATAATAATTTTTTTTCCTGTTTTTATATTTATTTAATTTGAATTTACATAGTGTAATATATTTTGCAAGTAATAGGAGAAATCTTGCCAACTTTAAGAACTCAGTATATTGCCAGCTAGAAGGTGGGAAAGAGTGGGAATCATACCCTGGTCTCTCTGGTTGTAAAGCAGACACCCTGCCGACTAGGCCACACCGCCTGATAATTGCGACGTGGAATTAAGCACATTAATAAAATTGACAAATTATTACTAAAACTTCAGAGAAAATATTTTCTACTTTACTACATATATTTGACAGACTTACTTAAAAGTTACTTTTAGATTTTTGGCTTTTAGATACTGGATGATTTAACATACTATAAAAACCTATTGTTAGAGAATAATCCAGTACTTTTCCAACTTTGTCTTCGGACGCCTTACAAGAATCACAGTCTGCTGTAATGTCCTGAGGCTGCCCCCTGCTGGCTGCTGGGTTCCTCTGCTGCTCTAGCTTGGTTTGTGCAGCTTGTGATTAACCAAAGTTGTCCATAAAAGAAAATCTTGAATATCCTTCAAGGGCAATTTGATGTACAACCAGCAATCATCAATTGATGACAATTTTTATTCTTAAATATTGATGAATGAAGAAAAAATTGGGCTCCAGCAGAAGGGCACTTTTCTCATCCAGGGCAAAAGGGCCAGTGCTTGAGCACCACTAGGGGTCTAACTGTGCACGTGCCTGAGTGTGTCATTATATTTGAGATATAATGAAAAACTCATTCTGCTTATTCCACTCCACATATTCATCTTCCACTATAAATTTGATATACAGCAATAGGTATAGGAAAATATATAACAACTTGGTACTTGTTAACAATGTTTTTTTTCATTTGTAAGTGAATTAATTTAGAATTTAGGATTAAGTGACCTTTTGAACATAGATTTTGTTCTCATGAATGTGGCCACACTTTTAGATTCCACAACCCTCACCTGACTAACCTGACTTCATTATTTTTTCAAATATAATATTAACAAGCTGTGGTGGATGGTTCAGGATCATGTTAAAAAACAAACAAGATAATAATAGAAACCACAGCTCATATACGACTATAGTTTGTGCATCCTAACCATTCAGCTATCAGGTCACCACCTAACCAAATTCATTTCAGATCATATACATTTTCAAAGTAGCAAGACCTGAGCACAGAACATCAACAGAATTAATTTAGTAAAAGTATATGTTATTCAATTCATAATACAAGTTACGGAGGCAAAACAAAGTTCGGTAGCAAAACAAAAGAGTTCTTAAATTAAGGCTAAGGTTTCTACAAAACAAAACAAACGTGTGAAATACATATATTAGATTTTCTAGTGTTTCTCAGTTTTTTCGGTTTAGCCTTTTTGCAATCTTTTCTAGTTTCCTGTATTTTGCACGTTTGTATTTTTTGAAGGAAACTTATCCTTAATTTAAGGACTCTTTTGTTTTGCTACTGAGTTGTTTTGCTTCCGTAACTTGTATTATCAATTGAATGACATATACTTTTACTTTCACACAGGGACGTTTTTTACCTTATTTGATTTCTTTTTTTAAACAGGCGGACAAACGGAACCATCTCAGGGTCCTGTTTCCTGCTCGCACGTCAAAGCACACGTGCATCGACTACGTGGGGCCGCTGCTAACGTTGTGTACACACGTGAATTGTGTGTTTCGTTAGGAATTGCCTTTTCTAAACTTGTGTAGAGATTCAGATACAGTTCAGTAATGGGAGGTCTTCAGAAGAAAAAGGTAAGAGTCGCTTTGGGGCTAATGTCAGGCGCGGGGATATGAAATATCAGGATAGCAGCCTGGTTAGCTAGTTAGCTAACAGAGCTAGCTGAAGTTTGTTTTTCTACAATCGTGGTGGTGCATTTGAGCATTTGAAGACGTAGATGTTCTGTTGTTCACTCGACTATTCAATGATTTAAGATGGTTTGTGGGAGTTTGATGTGAGCCCATGTTCTTGTTGTGCAGTATGAGAGGGGATCTGCCACCAACTACATCACCAGAAACAAAGCTCGCAAGAAGTTACAGCTGAGCCTCCCGGATTTCAGGTAACATCACAATGCTCAGAGTTATTAATCCGAATTTTTTACATCGACGTCATCTCAGTTGATCTATGAGAGACATACACCTAACATTTTTGAAGTATGGTAAAAAAAAATGGCCCTACTATAAATTCTTCCTCAATAACTGTTATTGTTATGTAATATAGAGAACAATTGAGTCAATTTGGAGATATTCTTGGAATTGTAGTTTTGATGCCGATAAATTGTGTTGCATTATTCTTGTAGATGTTGTGTATATTTCAATCGTAACAGTAGCACACTAGAGAATTTGGATGCCTGGCTGGAGAGATGTTCTCAGTAAACAGCCATGAAAAAGACTCCTGATTCCTGTTTTCAGGCGACTGTGCATCCTCAAAGGAATCTACCCTCATGAGCCCAAGCACAAGAAGAAGGTGAACAAGGGCTCCACAGCCCCCAGGACCTTCTACCTGCTCAAAGACATCCGCTTCCTCCTGCATGAGCCCATCGTTGGCAGGTTCAGAGACTACAAGGTATTACAGACATATTTATCACTGGTTTTATGTGAAATATCCACACCAATGCAACAGTTTTGAAAGTAAAAGTTGATTTCTGTTATTTGCGAAAAGTTTTTAACTTTATTGCTTCCTCCCTTGCATACTAGATAGTATTTCCTCCCCTCTCTAGCAGTTCCTTGATTTGAATTTTTCAGTCACGGTATTGAGCATGGGAACTTATTCTTTTGTCAATAGGTGTTTGTACGCAAACTTAAGAGGGCTTATGGAAAAACCGAGTGGTCTGCAGTTGAGAGACTGAAGGAGAACAAGCCCACCTATAAACTGGACCACATCATCAAAGAAAGGTGAGTCTCCGCAGTCCACATAGGATTTTCACTGGATAATCAAATTGAAGAACTGCTAATTGTAGTCTTTTGTAATCAAAGAGATTAAAAATAAATAATTATTTATCAAGTTGAATTGCCTCACATGTGCTCCTCTATCCGACAGGTACCCCAGCTTCATCGACGCCCTCCGTGATATTGACGACTCCCTCTGCATGTGCTTCCTCTTCTCCACCTTCGCCCGGACAGGAAAATGCCACGTGCAGACCATCCAGCTGTGTCGACGCCTCACTGTGGAGTGGATGAACTATGTGGTGGCAGCTCGTGCTCTCAAAAAGGTACTTATGCATAATATTTTTTTTGGGGCGGGGTGGGTGTATTGATATGAACTGAGTTCATTGACCTCTGATTAACAATGCATTTAACACTTTCCTCTTCATGACAGGTTTTCATCTCCATCAAGGGAATATATTACCAGGCTGAGGTGATGGGACAGCTCACTACGTGGCTGGTGCCATACCAGTTCTCCCATGATGTAAGTGCAGAATGATGAAATGTAGTCCATAGTAATTATGCAATTAATAATCACCAAAATAACTTTTTGCGCATTGTGGGCTTCGTTAAGTAATTTAACCATTGAGACTTAGATGAACCTTCTTTTTTTTTTGCCTTTTTAGCACCCAACAGATGTCGACTACAGAGTAATGGCAACATTCACAGAGTTGTACACCACTCTCCTGGGATTCATCAACTTCAGACTGTACCATTCCCTCAACCTGCTCTACCCACCAAAGGTATATTGGATTTTGAGAACGAGGACCAATGTCAATCTTGGGGAATAAAAGCTCTTCATATTAATCCAACACATCTTTCCTTGTAAAATGTTTGGTATAATCAGTAAAACTAGTTTTGTCACACAGTTGGAATATATGTAAACTTGATCATTCCTGTATAAATAAATTAGGGCTCCAGAAGTACATCAACATAAGTAAAAACAAGTTTGAAGATTTTCTCCACTTTGGTGATCGCTCCCTCAAATCTTCAGGAATCATTGATCTCACTTGTTTTCTGCCTCAATACGACATATGATATGACAAAATACCCTTTTATTCAATTGCTTTAAAGTCTCCACCATAAATATTACTTCATACGTCTGGATGGATGTAAACTGCAACTTGCCTTGTTTGCATCTGTGCTCTGTTGACGTCATCCCTCTTTTTGCAGCTGGACAGTAAAGCAGAGTCAGAGCTGAAGGAGGAGAATGAGGAGGACTATGCCATGAATTCAGAATGCTACTTGGAGGTGAGGCTTTTTATCTTGAATGTTTTAACAGAGTAATTACTCTTATCCTTTTTTTTGTATCTATTAAATAATATCCATTAAATATGTTTATATATATTTTCTTTATGTATTTATTGTACATCTGTCTTGAATTAGGCAGATTTTTAACAAGTCCCTCAATGAACGAAGGGACTTTTTGTCTGAATGCATTTAGTTTGTCACTATAATTCCTTGTGTCAGGTAGAACATTCATCCAACCTGATGCAAAGCAGGGTTTCTAAACCCATTTTGTTAGCAGCAGAGTAAAAATACATTAACTAAGAACAATGGTACACACTTTCTTAATTTTTAGGTCATAATTTTAAGTTGGCAGTATGCAAGTTATTTATGCAGTGCACATGTAAATAATTACCTTTTAGTACTGTTGCTCTAATTCTGCTGTTTTTGTCTGAGCAGAAACTGTCAGCTCTGAGCGCAAGTCTAGCGCGGGTAGTTTCTACTGCCGAGGAGGAAGATGCTGAACTTGACCAGTTTCCTGTTGAAGGGGTAAGAAACCCAGTTCAAAACATACGATTCGTTTTTTTTTGTGTTTTTAAATATACTAAGAACAAAACATAGATATCAAACCTATGACACTGAGGTGTGTCATTTGAACATGCAGAATAACAAGAGCCAATGCTGAACATGCCCCAAAACAGTTACATGCATAGAGTGTGTAGTAGTAGAGCAAACTTGGTTCTAAAGTTTTGCCCGAAGACTGAACCAAACCTCCGCCAGAGCTGAGAAGCAAGAAGGATGGATCGGCTCATCTCCCATCATGGGATGGTGACCTGGACTGAAGCAGACATGACAGGGGAGCAGAACAGAACTTGGTGGCACAACCTGGCTCTCCAAGGTTAGAAAGGTGGAGCCTTGGCTGTTGACAGGAGTACATGCAAAGTTAGCTTAGCCACCAGGTGAACGCAAGTGATACAGTAGGTGGACTGTACACCAAAATGCAAAGAGCTGGCGTTAAATATGGATCAGTTAAGTTAGCCCAGAAGATCGTCCAACTCGATCAGTTAAGCATTGATTCTCAAATGCTGGTTGATCAACCGAACAGCTGCTAATATTGGCTCAACTTCTTTCTCTAATAACTTATTATCCAGACGTTCAAATGATTTGTCTCTGGGGTCATAGGTTAGAGGTTATATCTTTTCAGAGGAGTTCAAACTTTTGGAGGTGTGAGTCTTGGGATTACATATTCATGTTTGGTTGGTAAGGACAAGGTAACCACCACCAGGTAGAGCTATTTTTGCTCAACTGGACTGAGCTCCACTTCAGGGACTGTTCTGGAACCCAGGAACCTTTTTAGGGACCTGCAGCTCAGTTCCAGTTTGGGTTCTTGGATTGGAAACAAAATAAGTCATACTGCACTTTTAAGCATTTACACAAAAATGTGGGTTGGGGGTGTCTGCGCTGATCCTCCCTGATAGGTCCAATACAATCATGGTGACTGCTGTAAAACTGTCTCAAGGAGTTTATAGAACCCCTCAACTGTACCAACAAAAAATTGACATTTAAAAATCCCTCAATGATCTTATTTTCACTTTTTATGATTGAACCAAAAAAACAGGGAACAGACTTTAAGTGCCTGATTTTAGCTTCTAGCGTCGTAGTCTCTGGGATTGGATGAATGGCCACACCATTTTTGGGTCATTGTTATTAAAGGAATTTCTTTTATTGAGATTATGCAACACAGTTTGGAAAGTGAAATCCATTTATACAGTAGTACAATGTCTTGGCTTCTTGTGGCACTGCATCAATTTTCCCTTTCTCCTGTTCTGCAGGAAGAAATGGAAAATTTGGAGGCAAAAGAAAAGGAACAGAAACAGCAGGAGGCCCAGAAAAAGCTCTTTGAGGGCGTCAAGTTCTTCGTCAACAGAGAAGTTCCTCGAGAGTCTTTGGCTTTTGTCATCAGGTGAGTGAGATCTGCTGCAGTGAAGACGTTTATAAGCAGAAATAATGAATCTTCATAACTGATGCAAAGCCTATTTTTAAATGATCTGTTTGCTGCTGCCCTCTTCCAGGTGTTTTGGTGGCGAGGTGTCCTGGGACAAGTCTGTTTGCATTGGTAGCACATATGAGGTGTCCGAAGAAACCATCACACATCAAATTGTTGACAGACCCAATGTCGACAAACAATATATCAACAGGTAAAATAATGTTTTGGTTCAATGCCTCCTTTCACATTGGCTCTCTTGCCTCAAACACATTCATGGTTTTTGACCGACCCTGTCCCTGTTCTTTGCCAACTCACATTGGCTTTGTAAGAGGCTTATGTCATATCCTTGTTGTTTCAGGTACTACATCCAGCCCCAGTGGGTGTATGATTGCATCAACGCCAAGATCCTCCTGCCTGTGGAGGACTACTTCATCGGAGTGACGTTGCCTCCTCACCTCTCTCCGTTTGTGGAGGAGAAGGAGGGCGACTACGTGCCCCCTGAGAAAGTGAAGATCTTGGCCTTACAACGTGGAGAAAAACCTGGTATGACCTGAGACATTCCTCTGCTATCTCAGCTTTTATCCTCTATAAAAAAACTTTTTAAACACTTGTTCATGTGCATTCAATCAGTGTTTTAAATCAGGATTTAGATTTTCTTAGCCTGAAATCCATGGACACACAGATGATGGCTATTAAGTTCAGGCAAAGTCTAAAAGCAATTGACTGCAGCAGTAATGACTGAGAAGATGCATGAGAGTTGTGTTAAATCGGTAGTAGTCAGGTTTGATACTAATTAATGATCTTTCTGTACATTTCTTCCTTCATAGCCCATGAACAGGAGGATGAGGAGGAAGATGAAGAGGAGGAGGAGGATGAAGAAGAAGAAGATGACGAGGAAGAGGGTGACATTGATGATGGAGATGATGACCTAGAGGCAGAAGAGAAGAAGCTTAAGAAGATGGAAGAACAAAGAGCTCAGGGCAAGGTAAAAGATCCGCATCTCTTGCCACTTTATTTATTTTTTTATAAATGTGTGCAGTCGTTATTGACTTGTCTTCTTCCTTTTAGTCTCTGCAAGTCAAAGTGACGCCTGGAAAAATGAAGGTAGAAAACCCAGTGCGTTTGGAGGAGGAGGAGAAAGCAGAGGAGAAGCGACTCGCCATTATGATGATGAAGAAAAAGGAGAAGTACCTCTACGACAAGATCATGTTCGGAAAGAAAAGAAAAATCCGAGAGGTTCGATTCATTTTTCCTATTGATTATGGTTTCACATGAAGATAAGACTGATTGTGCAGCTTTGTGAAAAGATAAAATTCTCACATTCCTTTTTTTCAGTATGTCCCACTTATCTCTGCTTGACAATGTTTGACAGTATTGTGTGGATGGGAAGAGAACACTGTGACCCCAGGGATGAACCTTCTGAGTTCACTGGCCGCTGAGGATTGTGTGACCTGTGTTAAGCATCTCTTCATTGACTGCATTCATTCTCTTTCTACAGGCTAACAAGCTGACCGCCAAGAGGAAGGCCCATGATGATTCAGAGAAAGCAAAGAAGAAGAAGACTCGCAAATGACTCGTCTGACTGCATCCTCTTCAGACTGACCCATGTATTTATGTTAATGGGGTAGCGTGCATTAGAGGTGGACATGTCATAAAACCTACAAGTGCATTCGACATGTCTGACTGAGTTAGTGCTCATGATGTTTGTGTGATAACTTTCAAGCTGAAATGCAGGAAATGGTTTATTCTAATTGTGTTATAAGTCGTGTAAATGTTTGAATTCATTTTGTTTGTATGAACTCTGTTCTGCTATTCTACATTACACAAGATATTCCACTTTATTTTAAAATCTGTACTTGAATGAGTGTCTTTTAAAGTAAAAACACCATCTATTAAACCTGTCTCCTGTGATCTTACGACAATAAGATAAAAGTTGTATAGCTGTTGTTTAGCTGCTGTGTTTTTCTTCACAATGAACCACTGGCTGGTCAATTCGGGGGTTGTTTATTCCTTAAGCAGGACTGTTGATGATGGATGAGCAGCTCATGGTGTCACTACCCACAGAAGCTAATAAAACAAAAGAGATTCAAGGAATTGCACTGGTGGTGGGTCGTCTGGACTGGTCCACACGATTGGCGGGCGTTGATGACGAAGGAGCGTAAGCCCTTCTGCCCCCTGAGTTGCTGCTTTGATCTCGGTGGGCTGAAGGCCAGGCCAGTCATGTTGCGCACATCTCAATCTTCCTCATTCAGACTGAGACACTCGCTGCACCTCCCCACCACCACCTCGCACCCTGATCTGCATTCCACGCAGTCCAGATCTCAGCCTGGCACACCCTGCCCCACAAAGGCCGCAGTGTCGTGCCTGAGCATGATGACTGTGGGATGATGCGCAGCACAGCTCTAGTGTGTCCTCCAGAGACCGGGGGCCACGAGTAGAGATAGAGCTCCAGGGTTCTGTAATGGGAGAGGCTTTATGACCACATATTGCTACATCCTGGATCACAGAGCGAAATAGACTCATCACCCGTAGTCGAATGTTCATTTAATTCTCTATTCAAGTCTGGGCTGTGTTGCACAAGAGAAGTTACTGAAATTGGTGATTACACAAGCACAAAATACTTTATACTAGATCATTATTTACACATCTGAGCTCAACAGGTTTGATGCACAAACTGCAGTCAATAATACTTTAATCACAACCATTTCTAGCGTAAGCTGTTGCATGACAGTGTACGCTCTATACTCCCCTCAATTCGTTAAGATAATTGGGATAACATTTTTATTCAAATTGTTCCAATTCATGCTGGAAAATGTCATGTGCTGTGTACATTTTGTCCTTGGCACATAGAGACATAGCGTGCTAAATACGGCTTTCAAACAATACAGAGAACAGTTTTGATCAAGTGGTACAATCAGAGCCTTTGTGATTGGGCTTTCTGCATTTTTTCATTTTATGCCGTTTTGCACCCCTCCTATCAGCTTGCAGTTCAGACTTCTGTGTCTGCACTCAATAGCCCTCTGTATGTCCACACAGAAGAGGGACTATACAGCTTCACTCCCCCCCCCCACCCCACCCCATCTCTCCCATCCTCCCCTCCTCTTTCTTTGTTTTTTGCAATCACTGGCAACTGAACATCCCCTGACACGGAGCCTGACGTCACAATTGGCTAGATGCGCCTCCCTCAAGGGCTTTATCCAGCAAGATTGGTTTCGGAATTGAAAGTTGAGGTAGTGAGGAGGGGGTGGATAAGTGCCAGGTGTAGCCTGAGGCATCAGGTGTGCATGCAGAGACTGAGGCAGAGCAAAAGAGGAGAAGAGGAGCTGCAACCAGATGAATGAGATCCGAAGCAGCGGACATGTGATAAGGGGAGCGTAGGACAGTGCTGGTTCTATTACAGCATGTGTATGTTGAGATCAGACATGAGGACGACCGGAGGGAGAACCAACCTGTGTCTGCAAGTGGATGGAATGATAGAAGACAATGTGTCTGGAGAAGAAATGCTCACATTAGTTTTTCTTTGGATTTATGTATGAGGGTAAGAACTCCTTGTGTATTCTTCCTCTTTTTATTTTGTGCTTTGTAATATTGATGATTTTTATGACCATTTGAGGTTAATATTTACTCTTTAAACAATATTTCTTTGTTCCTGTAAATATGTTATACAGCAAATGAATCTGTCTCTAGTGTTGGTGTGCAGCCAGATAAGGATCAGGGTAAACATACTAATGGTTGATCCTGCAAGGACACAGAGTTCCTGAAGGTTACATGGCACCTCTGGGGGGAAATCTAGCAAATACTGATATCAGTAAGCCTCAAATATAACACTGACTTTTATTTGACCTAAAGGATCTCAGGCTTCAGGTTACTTATGGAATATAATAACTTATAATTAAATTAGCATAGTCCAGACAAAGAGCAGAAATAGCCCTTTTAGCTGTGTTTGAAGAGGGATGTTTGTGTAATGCTCTGATAAGACTGAACATGAGATGCAACTCTAGATCAGAGGAACCAAGGCACACATAGTAACTCCGGCCGGCCCGAGGGCTTGTTGTCAACCTTGAGCCGAAACCCCAAAGCTGCACTGACACCAAAAATGAATAATAAATGACATGGGACTCCAGGCTGGAATTAAGGCTGTGTCTTTCTAAAGGTAAAGCAATTATAATTTTAAAAACTGGTATGTGGTGAGTTTTACAAACTTGATCACAGCCATATGTATAGTACCTTAAGACATCTCAAAAAAGGAGGGAAATGTCCCAAATATCCAATTCAGATGTTGGACAACACAGACATAAAAAGGAAAAAGGACAGACTAGTTTGATTTGAATTCTGTACCTCAGATATTTTGTCTATGACTTTAAATTAATAACAGTGTGAGTACCACAACTGTTCAAAAGCCATAGTGATGGAAAGTAAGTACATCTACTAAGGTATATTGCTTCATTTGTACACCTCTAAGTTTTGTGGGGTAAATTATGTTTTTTTTCCTGCACTTCATTAGAGTTGTAGGTGCTTGTTACATGCACGCTAACGTTTAATCAAAATGTATGTTTAAAAAGTCTACACAATAGAGTGAATAGTTTATGAATCAATCAGTGGTTGTTATGAACCATTGTTGCTTGATTGAATTGCAGGACTGTTGGGCCTTTGCAGAGGTTTACCTGTGATAATGACACTGTTATTTAAGTAAAGGTTCTAAATACTTCTTCCACTTCTGGCTGTTCCAGATAACAACAAGTCCTCAAACAAAATGTAACAAAGACTATTGTTTTTCGAAAACATCAACTGATTTGAACACATCGTCTTGCTTGCCTGCTGCAAACAGAAACCAGGATCCTCTGACAATGATGTGAGTTTAGAATATGATTGTGTAGATCGTTAGATCACTAACACAAAGAGAAAATTCTGTGGATTTGCTGATTATGTTGCCGATCAGTCACTGCTAAAGCAAAATTAAGTGAAGTTGGATTTAAAATACAGTTTGAAAAATTCTGGGATTTTTTCTATGAGAAAAGGCTGAAATGATTGTTCAATATATGTGTATATATCGCCTCACCCTCCACTCCCTATCAGGGGTCACTGTGAGTCACATCCTCCTAAAAATTTCAGCTGGTGATTGTCACCTAGTCGTTTGTATCGCTGAGTCGTCAGGTGACTCATCTTACGGTCTGCGGGGGGGAGGCGTGCAATATCACCTGGCACAGTGATGCATTATTAATTGAATGGGCCTGCTGAGGAACACAGGGTTGGTAATGTCCTGTTGCAGGTATGTCCTTTTGTGGACCTCACTCGGACACGTAAACATTACTGTATTTGGAGCTACAACTAATTTTACCAAAATAACTGTTTACATGAAAGAAATGACTTTAACATGTTTGTGTTTGGTAGCGAGCATCTCTGCCACCAGAACTACAGGTGCAGGATACAATTACATGAATACTAAAATAAAACAGGATCCAATACCAAAGCTTTAGATTGAAAACTAACTTTTGAGAATTATAAAGAAATATACAAATATAGGGATAAAATATAGCTAAGTAAAAAAAGCTGTCAGTTTTGTTTATATTTTGAAAATAATCCTGAAAACTGAGTCACTTTACACTTAATATCCCAGTAACTATCTAAATAAATGATTCATGGTGTTGTTATTGTGTCTGTGAAGCAGAGACCAATGGATAAATAGTAACCTTCTCCTATTTATCTATCTCTGTAGATGATAAAAGAAAAGTAGAAAATGCTTAACATGATGTTGATAATGATGACGACGATGATGACGATGATGACAATAATGACGATGATGATGATGATGGGTTTTTTAGGGTGATCCTCGACGCTGCTGGACCATGACTGTCAAGCAGGGAAGGCAGTGGAGGTCCATGTGCAAAGGCCTGGTGCTGGGCACCCTGCTGACCAGCTGCATGATCCTGCTCTACTGCCTCTCCACTCCACAGATCCACTTCAATCTGCCCGAGTAAGACTCATCACACCGGTTTACATCTGTTCAGTAGAAAACAGCGCGAATCATGTCATCACATCAGATTTCTTAAGCACTCACTGGATTTTAAAGGTCCTTTAAGTCTTTTAAAAAAACAACATCTCTCTGGTTACAGCTTTTCAAATATGTTTTTATTAATTTTTTGGAGACTAAAACAAAAAAACATCTGGCTAATATAGATGAGTGATAATTTGGTCCGGTTTAATGAATGTATAGGGACTGTTGCACCTTGGCAGAGGTATGTGCTCTACTGAATGCCTTTCTATTTAATTTATTCTTCTTTTCTCTCTGTAGAGTTCCAGTGCCCTACTCCTGCGCCCACCGTCCGTCCCAGCTCCAGACCAAACCAACCACAAACAGCTCACACCAGGCCCATGGCCCGGCCTGCGCTCCTAAAGTGGATATCATGTTCATGAAGACCCACAAAACCGCCAGCAGCACCTTCCTCAACATCCTGTTCCGCTTTGGGGAGAAACACCGGCTCAAGTTTGCCTTCCCTGACAGCAGGAATGACTTCTTCTACCCGTCTCTCTTTGAGCGCTCCCATGTAAAAGACTACAGACCTGGGATGTGTTTCAACGTTATCTGTAATCATTTGCGCTTCAATGCAGCCGAGGTGGCCAAGTTGCTGCCCACGGACACTTCGTACATCACTATCCTGCGAGACCCTGCAGAGCTGTTTGAGTCGTCCTTCCACTACTTTGGCCGGCTGGTGCCTTTTACCTGGAGGATACCGGGTGATGACAAGCTGACTGAGTTCCTACGTGACCCGCTCTACTACTTTGATCCAGAGGGCTTCAACTCTTTCTACCTCAAGAACCTGCTGTTCTTTGACTTTGGCCAGGACAACACTCTGCAGCCGGACGATCCGCGGGTCGAAGAAGGAATCAAGTTCATCACTGACCGTTTTCAGCTGGTCATGTTGGTGGAACACTTTGAGGAATCACTCATCCTCCTCAAGGAAACCCTCTGCTGGGAGATGGATGATTTGCTCTTCTTCAAGCTCAACGCCCGCAAGGGATCCACGGTGTCGAAACTGACCCCTGAGCTGAGGGTCAGGGCCCTTGAGTGGAACGCTATTGACTGGAAGCTGTACCAGCATTTCAACCAGACTTTTTGGAAGAAAGCAGATGCATATGGACGGCGGCGGATGGCTGAGGAGGTGGCAGAGCTCAGGAGGAGGAACGCAGCGATGACTTCTATCTGCATTGAGGGGGGCCATGCTGTGGAAGCTGGCAGCATCCAGGAGACAGACATGCAGCCCTGGCAACCCATCGGAGAGAAGTCGATCATGGGCTATAACCTGAAGAAGAATGTGGATAAGGCTCATCAGAAACTGTGTCGTAAGATGTTGATGCCAGAGCTTCAATACTTGACAGAGCTAGGGGTGAACCTGTGGATCACCAGGCTGTGGGGCCATGTACGAGATGTCATTAACTGGTGAGTGGACGAGAGTGAGAGGGGCCCACTGAACTTTGACAGACCGGATAGCAAAAAAAAAGAGATCTGCTACGCTCTCTGTCTCACTTCATTGTAAATGAATTTGCATTTCACACGATTGTGCACTGTAATAGTATCTGATTGGTGCTTGAGAACAAAATACTGGTGACCACACAATCTATATTTACAGAGCCGGTTTGTTTCTTGTATTGTCCGCTGTGTCGACTCAAACATTAGAATGTTCTTCTTCTCACAAGTGAGCTTGTTCTACGGTTTTGGTTGAGTGAACTGTGATGTTCAAAAGCCCTTTGATTGAATGAAGACCCATTGTTACCATCTAAGTAGAAAGTTATTTGAAGACATGAACAAAACTAAGGGCTGAAAAATACAGATGTGAAAATAGTGAATGTAAGTATTCTATCCCACTTTACTGCCCATGGAGGACAAAATCAGCCATCATTTAAATTGTAGATGAGCAAACCTAACCCTTTCTAATAGCACTTGTCACTTGTTATAACAACAGCGAAATCAGAGGTGCAACTTTATGTCATGTTATGTTATTAAATATATTATTACAAAATATAATAAGCCATGAAAGGTAAATCTTATTTAGAAAGCCACTGGGATGATGAAAGTGTTAAACACCATGTACATGTTTTGACACAGCCTCCTAATCAGTGTCTGTGAAATTAAGGAATTCAAGTGAGATATAAATAGATGTTCTTTCCTGATAAAGCGCTGCATTGGTCATATATCTCTTGATTCGTGTCCACTCACCTACATAGTTTTTTCTTTATTTAATATTTTGTTTAAACAGTTTATTTAATAATGAATTAAACTGTTGATTTATTTACCTGTATTTTACTGATTTTGTTCTCCATTGCTACCGGTAATACAGTATATGATAATCTTTGTATCCTCAAAATAAATGGATTACTACATGTAATACTGTATGTCTCAAATGTCTGATTCATTAAAATCGACAGCTTCCTCTCTTTCTGTGACTGTTTATTCAATTCTTTGTTATATTTACTGTGTGTATAACAACTTGCATGGTTATTATAGGTTTATTGTGAATGAATGTAAATGACTCCCAACATCTTATCCAGCATTTCATATTGGGGTTATGGATAGCCGCTACATGACTTCACTCCCAGAGACGCAAGAAGAAATCAAATATATATTTTACTATTAATTACAAAATAGTAACGCACAGTGACTTGGACAAGTAACTTTAATCTGATTACTGGTTTGGAAATAGTAACGCGTTAGATTACTCTTTACTGAAAAAAGTGGTCAGATTAGAGTAGCGCGTTACTGGCATCACTGGTCTGGATCTCATTTAAGTATAGAAACAGATTGAAGAATGATAATTAGGTCTATTAAGATGGAATTGCCCTAACTATGTCAAACAGCAGCAGCATCACAGGGTTGCTTTTAAAGGGCTTCTGGTCAAATGTAACCAAACGTATGCATGCACACGAACAAACACACACACTCACACAAATGGATATATAAGGTTACATGAGACCTATGACAACCACTATTATTTTCTTCATCATAAAATGTAAATATTTATGTTGTTTCTGTAGGATATCGTGCCTACTAATTCCAATCTGTAAATAGTTCAAAGTTTTATGAAAATATGTTTATTTGTGATCTCGCTGAGAGTTATATGAGAACCTGGTTGTGTTCAAATGCAACAAAATCCACAAGGACATCAGGACCTCACTGTTCCTGGACAAACATACCCTGACCACAGTGCGGTTGGAGTTTGTAAACAAGATCTCAAGTGGTATTAAATTGCTTTTAGTGATGCTATTAAATAGGTTTTATTAGCTTCTGAGTCTTTGTTAGCAAACCTCGACACAACAACAGAGGAAACAGTGAGTCTCACAGGCATTTAATCAAACTGCAACAAATTTCACACACGCATAGATATCAGTTCCCTGAACTCATCAAGATCAATGAAGTATTTCCGGGGAATATTCTCTCAATGTTAAAGACCGTGAAAAAAAAATTCCTGGATCTGAATCGGCCCCCAAATAAATTGGGTTCTTCTCTAACACACCATTTTTTTTGCACCCCATTGCACAGCATTCTTAAAAGCAAGACACCGCAGGGAATTGAACCCCGTCCTGACAAAGTCAGGAGTGCCACCACCGGGATCTTTTGCTTTTTTGTTTTTGCTGTAATAAGGGCAAAAGCAAAACCTGGAGGAACAAAACCAAGGCTTTGTTCCCCCAGTAAAAGAAAACCACTCAGCACCAGGCTGCTATATTATTCTGTCACCACATTGGGATTTATCTAAAAAAAGCCTCTCCTCACAATACCCTTCCCCGAATACAAGCAGTACAACACTACAAGACAATCACTGGAATAACAGTTACCAAAAACCAAGTCATTCTAATAACGAGGCAGTTGAATAAAAATGCCCCTTTAAAATACTTGAGGATTCTGATATTGGGATTAAGGGCCTCTGGCTCTAGCTCCATAGCAGTTAAATAAATATGCTCAAAATACCAATTACTGATTGTGTCCAATTTGATTTGAGGTAATATATTTAATAAACTAAAATGTTGGAGGTTTCATGTAGACTTGCCGTTAAATTGGTTGGCTGATGATATTGGCCGATATGAGCCGTTCACACAAATATGTATCTGTATAAATATTTTCAGATATGAAAATCTAAAGAAGAAAATCTATTTGTGTTTTCTTATCTTTCATTAAGTTTTATGGTAAAACATCAAGCCCGAATTATTTCTTTATACGATCGTTTGACCACCAGATTCCGGGATTACTGTTGTGTTCTTTTTAAATATAAGCCACTGCCAGTGTTTAGAAATCTGAACAATGTTAGCATCCATTTATCAATTATTCTAGTTTTATATTATTTGAAAAAAGGTACGTTTAGCCACATTCATACCAATTTTAAATGCATGCGAGTTAGCTGTAAGGTTAATTTTCATCAGCAGTCACTTTGCCAGATGATATGAGTTATCCTGCACTTTCAAAATATCGTGGAATAGTAGAATATAATTTGCATCACCCGCGGATAAGTTTTACTTTTCAGAAATTTTAATTGAAATTGAGTGACCTTACGTGATGCTTGATTCACAAGGGAACTTGTACAAACAATGAGTTAGGAGTTCCTGGTGATCTTGGGTATTGGAAAGCGCACAGGACACAGCACACTGAAAAATGCAAAGGAAAAAGCCTCTCCCCACAATACACTTCACCAAATACAAGCAGTACAACACTACAAGACAATCACTGGAATGACAGTTATCCTAATTACAACTGCCTTCAGAGGGCCGACTGTTTGACTGAATACAATTCAAAGTGGAAACCTGTTTCCAGAAGAAGCTTTTAAATACCATAGGCCTGAACGTGAAGGATTCCTCCTTTATGAACCGTAGGTGTAGACTTGAATGTAGATTTTGGAATGGCGGCCCATATGACTTAATCTGCAAGAGTCACAAACACACAGTTCCCCTCCGAACCCAACACAGCAACTTGAAGCCTGTACAGAATTACAATGACTTCTAGTAAAGAGACTTGTTACCGCACTAATCACATCATTGATTTATGGCTATACTGACAAACAGAAAAGAAAAGAATAAATGAACAGAAGGTTTTTATGTACTCTTTTATTCACAGCTGTCATTGTGCTATGTAAGACATCTGCCATCATGTGCAGTTAACTGATTTAAAAAAAGCAATTTTACCCATGGTAAAATCTGTCATCTTTGATTCACACAGTGAAATGCAAACAAGTAGTAAATAATGTGAAAAATTCTAAGACATTTTTGACAGTTTTCTCAACCATGGCAGCTTGGAGGACACCAGGAGCACTGTGGCAGACTGTGCACCAGGTTTCTGTCAATTTAAAGATGGTCCTGACACGGAGCTGCAGGAGGATGGCTCTGCTGCTGCGTGAAATGTTGAACAGCAGAGCAGGTAGTTCAGGTGCCGGAAGACGTCATAAATCAGATGCTGACATTGATGAAGAGGTGCCCAACATCTGGCTGTACCTCTCTTAGGTGATCCGCCCTCTGCCTTCGGAGGCGTCTCCGTTGATCAGCTTATTCAAATATCTTGTAAAAAACATTCTAGAAATAAAAGTTTAACATTCCAGATCCCTTCTCTGCTAGGCCACATCATTCATCCAGCTATGAGGACAATAGAAGGAAACCTATGAAGAGTATAGAGGATCTAGAATTTTACATCACAACAGTATCTTCGGTACCAATATTTCCATAGACATGACAAAACCTAAGTTACATAGTAACGCGTTACTGGCTTCACTGAATATGAGCCATGACAAAATAAAGTGGCCGAATATTCCCTTCATATTCTCAGAGATTCTACAGTAAAATCTCCTGAAACTTGACAGACTGACAGTGAGAGTCACCTTGAACCAGAGGGAGGTGAACTATCTGTGGATCAATCGTCAAGAATAAGTGTCATTAAACTTTGACTTGTACCGTAGGTCCACAAAAAGACGCGCATCACTTTTCAAACATCGGCTGTTGTGACTGGGTTTTTCACAATCGACCACATGACCGCAGTGTTTCGGGGGCGTGGCTGAACAACTAAGCTCTTTACTATTAGCACTGATACTATCTCATAATACACACTAAAGCAAATAATTTGCAGCAAATGTTCCCCTCCCCCCAGAATCATCTAATGATGTGGCAACTTCATTTCACACTTTCAAGCTCCATCGCAAACATCAAATATGAACAGACCCACAAATTATCAATGAGAAAGGCTGCGGGCAATTTATCATTTTGAGAATTTGTGTCTACGTTATATGTAGATGTATATTGCTTTGATTATTAGGGTATCAATGGGGAAATTGGTACAGAATATTACAGTAAATCTAGATGATTTGAACTTGCTACAGCTCCTGCTGAGGTGCTCATGGGCAAGGCATTGAACCATCAACTGCTGCATAGACTGTGGTTGCACTGTTTCTAAGAATGTGTATACATGTGGGCATGTGAAGAAATTACTTGGAAACAGGTAATGTGAACAGTGATCTTTCTTTGTAAGATTAATGTTAGCTTTAGTTTAAGTAAAATTTTGATTCTTCTAAAACTTTGTTTTTATTAAGATAAAATACAAAGAAGTGTTATCACAAGACACATATTAAACAACTCTGCAGGTTTGGGAGAATATCTCAGTGACTATATAGGTTTTACAAAATTATAAATATTAAATCTAAAATGAAGTCTTACTCAACACCAATGATGTGATGTTTCTTTATTAAGTTGCTATAAAGTTACCTTTATAAAACACAATAATAATTGCTTTTATATTTGGAGTTGATGTGACTCATAACTTTGGTTTTATTTACTAAATACACGTATGAATTGTGACTCTTTGTCACACTGACATTGTTGTACCTAAATGAATAAACACATGAAACACCATCGTTTTTCTTTATGCCTCAAAGCTCAGCTTGTATAATAGTTATATTTAAGTGATGGATTTATTTCCATATCTTTAGAAACATAAATTCCAGCTAACTGACAACAAAGAGACAACTGAGACAGTAAACATGGCCTCCTCTGCAGAGACAGTCAATTAGTGAGAAAACGTGGTCCTGTTGGAATATATTGAGCAGGTGTGTTAATGTTGCTTCACCACGTTCTGCTGTGAACTGAGCTTCAATGTGTGGGCTGAGCTCGTCCGTAACTTCCTGTGTTTACACCGCTCAGGGCGGCTCCAGTGATTACAATTAAGCAGCTCTTATCCCTGGACATAATCAAGGCAGGCCAGAATATGGAGGGTGGAGTTAATCCTTCTCGACTCATGTCTGGGAGTGGGGCAGGGAGGAGGAGGTAAAGAGTTAAGATAATCAGACACATACAAGTTCTGTTTGGTCAAAATCTCTAGTCACCAAGAATGAGGATGAGGAATGACCTAAGTATAAATACATAAATAAGTAAATAGACACAGTTTGCGTGGAAAAAAAGGCTATTTATTTATTTTTAAATGTATGTATTTCTACATTTATGATGGATAAAATAAGTACATAAATAAATGTAGAAATACATAAATTAATAAATGTAGTAATGGATAAATAAAAAAACCTCTAAATAAATATAGAATTACACAAAAAGCCATCTGTGTATTTAATTTAATTATATTTATGTTATTTTTTTGTCTTTCATATTTATAAACATGTGTGTGTATGTGTGTGTTGAGGGAAAATAAAGATGTAAGGCCAGGTTAATCCACTGACACAGGAGGAGAGGTTGGAATAAAGGAGGTAGACAGGTTTGGGAAAGAAGGATTTCAATCAGAGCTCTATGATAATGCAGAGTCCACGACACAGTGAGGGCGTGAGACAGGGGATTGGATTATCAGTGAGTCAACATGTTACAGAGCACAGGCTGGCTGATGCTCTAATAACAATGACAACCGAGTGCCCAACAATTGGGTGGAGAGATGACGCCACGGAAATCTGATTTAAAACCAATTTTGACACATGGGTCATCGTGTCTGGCAGCACTGAGCTACTTGCACTGACCCCAGCATTAAAGGACAAGGTACAGCATCAGACTAAAAAATAAAACCTGCGGATAATATGACTCATAATGATTCCTCTGTTGACTGAAAATACCTCTGCTGGGATTAAAAGAAAAGGTTGTGATGGGGGAAACTGAGGAATTATAGTCTAGCTCTTTATAATCGTGCATTTTTTAATTATAAATTGGGTTTGTATTGACCAAATCTAAATAATAATGAGATGTGAAAGCTATGGTTGGATGATAAAGGTGGAGTTATGGCGGCCAAGTAGGTAGAGGCATTCATTCTTCATTCCGCTCACTTGCAACTGACAAACCTTTCACTTAACTGGGACGTAATCTTCTTCAGGAAAATAAACTGTTAAATATCATGGTTGAAAAATAAATAACAGACCCAATCAGGATGTGATCATGTTGTGGTGAAGCTGTGGTTAGCGTTTAGGCACAAAAGATTAGATTTGGAGGAAGGTCATGGTTTTAGTTAGACTATGTACAGTGAATAAGCTAACAACGTTGAAAAGTTTGAGGACCTATGTTGTCTTGGTTAAAACAATAAAACAGAGAACAGGATCAGACGAATGCAGACTGATAAATACACAAACCTGGATGTCAATGGGTAACATGAAAGTAATGCCACCGTGTTGGAGATGCTAAATTATATCTTAAAAAATATAAACACTAATAAATCTAACAACATTTTTAAATCCTGTGTTGTCACCTATGCCTTTTATTGAATCACTGTCTGATGCAAAGGCCTTTTTAATGATAAACTGCAGGTATTTCTGTGCAGAGCCTCCATCTTACATCATTTCAGTGGTTTGATGTTGGGGCACAGCACCACACCTGCTGAAACTAAAAATCCTGTATCAGCTTTAGATTAAAAAAAAACACTGTGCAGCACTTTGTGTTGACTTATCCACATCTAATACCATAAACCACTGTCTTCTCCTGCAGAGGCTGCAGCAATATTGGATCTACTATCAATAAATGTAATTTGTTCAGGAAATACTAATCGGTCTGAAATGATCTGTTAAATTAAGCAAGACGTGATTCTGAGATTGTGTCAATAACCAGTGTAAAAGTTTTTTTTTGTTGTTATTTTAGGTCCAGTTTTCACTACTCGTTTCAATACTGTCTCATCATTGACAGGCTGTATATGTGAGAGGATCACACAGTTTTGTATTATAGTTGCTGACTCTGTTTCATCTAAGTAGAGGACTTCAAGTTTTCTTTTAACGCTGTGCCGGATGGTCTTTAAAATAAAGCCTTAAACTGAATCCTGATCAAAACAAAGTTCATACTCTTTATCAGAATATTGAATATGGACATATGATTGAGAGTCACAGCATTCATTATGTAAAATCCCCTGCTCAAACAGAGCCACACCGTCTACCTCACACAAGCGTGAACATTTTAACCCATCGACAGAGGCGATTGGCAGGGGTGGACTGGGACAAAAATTCAGCCCTGGCATTGTCTGTCCAGACCAGCCCACTACATTATCAACGGACACCACATAGAAGTCCACAAATTTCGCGGCGTCTTCTCTCATGCATACTACTGTTACCACCTATCTCAAAGATGGCAACAAGAAGGGAGGCCACACACAAACCTCTCAAGCCAAAAGTAAATTTATTTAACTCCAAATCAAGATAGCTCTAACTACGTAGTGGGATGTGTAAAATATGTTACGCGTCAGTGGTGTTAACAGTGTTTGGATGGGTGAAAATAAGGTGTGATGTATGTTGTAAGGTGCAGAAGCAAAGAAAAACTGAGGCTGAGGGCCCCATGCCCCTGGAAGCAGCCTTTAGATCTGCAGCTGAAGCCCAGTCCAAAAGGGCAGGCCCAGGGTGACGCCTCTGCCAGCTCTACCTGTGTCTGGAAAACAACTCCTCAGGCTCTCACATGTCAAGTGGTCAACCTGAGAAGGACATGGATACATTATAATGTCTCTAATCATCACAAATTAAGTATGATTTCATAAAACAAAAAAATGATAAACTCACCACACTAGAGGAGACTCAACAGACAAACTTTGGTACAGTGAAGGCAGAGAGTGGAGGCAGACAGAGAGCAAGTCCTCGAACATGGACAGAGAGCGAACAACTCCTCAGGCTCTCACATGTCAAGTGGTCAACCTGAGAAGGACATGGATACATTATAATGTCTGAAAAATAAAGAAAAAATTTTCCTCTGTCCTGAACCTAGAGTTGAGAACTTTTTTGATGTGTGTTTCTTTTAAAACCTTTTGAAAATTATTATAATTATGAAGTATGAATTTATACATTAAAAAATACATGATAAACTTACCAAATTCTAACAGTGGTCCCAAATGTCCACATATAAAACAGAGGGAGAACGACTTCTCAAATATATCACAACAACCTGTAATAATTGATCATTTAGTGTACATGATCACACCATTAAGGATCAACACATAAGCACTCTCATCTCTATTTACAGCTCAGAAAGTTTACTGTTGCTATGGCAACAGTAAACGACGTTAGCAGCTCTTAGCTAGCTTAGCTAAATCATCTGAACAATAATAACCCATAATATCACAATTCGGCATATTAAAACAAAATCAAAAACGTTTTCTACTTTGTTTTGGACATGTCTAAAAAATGTTACTTACCATGTTTGCCTCCACTCGCTCATCATTGTCGAGTCCTCCTCGCTCGTCTCCCGGCGCACCTGCTGCTGCTGGGCTGGTGAACCCGGCACCAAACAGGTCCGTCAGTTTGGCACATGTAGCAGCCTCCACCTCCAGAGACTTCAGCTTTTTTTCCCGATGCTTCTCAGCGCCACCCGGGCGTTTTTTACTCTTATTATCCATTTTAAGTTTCTGTCTCAGCAGCAGCCCGTCCCGCGACTCCCCCCGCCAATGCCGTGAGGTCCCGCCCCACCCTGGTTTGTGTTGTGATTGACAGCACTGTCAGGGCTCTCTGAGCCTGTCAGCCCATGATTGATTGACAATGACAAACAATAGACCAATAATATGTGTCGATGCTGGCAACACACTGCCAGCCCTCTGTAGCCAATTGGCCGGCCCAATTGGAGGGAATTTAGAGAGGAAGAAGAGAAAGAAAAAAAAAAAAATATATATATATAGCGGACCAGACCGGCCCACATTGGGTCAACGGCCCACCGGGACGATGCTCGGTATGCCAGATGGCCAGTCCACCCCTGGCGATTGGTAATCCAAACACAATTCTGTAGTCACGCTGTGTTATCTCAGCCCAGACAAAGACAAGAGTTATAGCCTTTGCAGGATGGGCCATGTAGAACAGGTGCCAAGACAACAGAGCAGTGCCAGGGTGGGTGTGCAGGGAGGGAGTGGGCAGTGGGAAGGCCGGGGAGGTTGGAGGTGCATGTTAATCACTTCAGGAGCAGGAGGCAGAGCTCTGCAGGTGTCTGTCCCACAAAGGACCATTCACTTTAGGTCCAGACTGGCTTTACTCTGACCACTCGCTATTAGAGAGCGCTTCAGTCAGCTAACAACAGCCACAAAACACAGCTCCTGCATGATCCATCACAGCCGGGACGGAATCGCAACCATTACAGTCTCTGCAAGCGTACGTGAAAAACCTCTGTCACTTGTAATAATTAATGGCCATTTCATTTTGACTCAGTGACAGCATACATTTTGAACATGACTTCAACTTTGCATTAAGCACCAAAGATCGTGTTGCAGTCTTTGTGAATTCATGCGCTCCTCAGAGGGTCCTATTTCCCGAGTTGTGAAATAGTTGTTCCGACACATGGACAAGTGCACATGTAGACAATATGTGTCTGTTTACGGCGTGTAAACAACAGCTTGACCTCGTTCTAACATTGCCATGATAACAAAGAGCAAAGACAAAGCCAAGCGAGTGAAACATTTGACAAGTTCACATTAAAAGCTACTAATTAAAGTTGATTGAAAAATGATATTCATTGGTTTATAAGTGATGACGTCAGCAACTCATGTTCCAGGATATTTGCCGACTACCTAAGCTATTCTGACTTGAGAAACCATGTGAACGCACAACCTACCTGACCTGACAAACCCATTACACAATATGTACATAAGACCTATACTATCCTCTTTACTGTTGGTTCTGAAAGTGTAGTAGAAAGAGGGGGTACAGGGTCATAACTGACAAATGCATCTAAACCGCTTAGAAATTTAGAAAGTCTACTTTCTGTCTAGTGAATGTGTGAAATACTGATCGCCACAGGTTTTTTCTCTCACCTAGCTGCTGATTAGATCTCTTATGAACGCTGTGAGGGCAAGTGCACAATGTGCTTGATTCCAATTGCTCTGACGCTCTGAGTCTAGTTTTTGCTGTTAAGTTTGTTTTTTGTTAATTGTTACTGATTTGTGCGGTTTGGTGACAAAGTGTAACTCCAACAGAGTTACTCCCCAACTTCAGCATGAGCAGAAGTCTAATCAGCTAGGACAGGGGTTCTCAAACTTTTGCAAGCTGGGCCCCCCCAAAGCTGGTTAGGGGTAGTTGGGGCCTCCCCACCCACCCGCCGCCCGCCACCGCCACCCTCAACTACACCACCATATATAGATAGATAGATAGCATATTGTTATTGATAGGCCTGACATGTCAAGGTTAGGCTATTGTTAGGCCCATACAGACAATTATTATTACTTTTTTAACTATTTATTAGGGCCCGAGCACTGACAGTTTTCAAATTGAGATGAGTGTCATCACAACAAGATGGAGATAAAAAGTTATTAAAAGATTGATTTTTCGTCACACGTTGTGTCCGTGGCATGGCGTCAAAGTTTGATTAAAAAAAATGATGTTCTGGACCATGAATCCTTTGATGCTGAGCCGTAAACAATCAACTAAACTCCTGCAGTGTCAGTGTTCAAAGATCACAGGAGTATTTATTTCTTGCAAAGGTGACGTATCTCTCTCTCTCTTTCTCTATCTCAGAATTGAACATTTCCCCAAACCGTAAACATTGATGTACGGCGAAGGTTCATCCTTCGCTAAAGGAGACGATGTTGTCATAACTCCACTGTGCATTGTCCTATCATTACCAAACTTCTGTCTCATGATCAGAGTCCAAGCCTGAACAGCTCTATGTGTCAATATTTCCTCAGTCATTATTTATTTATTTTTTGGCAAAACGATGCAACGCTTCAAAAATTTAAGAAATTGTATTTATATTTATTTATTATTCAATAATGGTTCTTTCTCAACCCAGGTTCCATGGCTTCTTTGAGGAGCAGGAAGCCTCCAAGAACACAACCGGTTCAGTGTCACGGGGCCACCGGAACATCTTCCTCTTCTCTCCTAGCACAAGAGGAGCTGGCTTGGAAGTTAATTCCACCTGCGGCAGATCCTCGTAGGAGGCAGCGCCAAAGGTGATGTCCACCTGCGGCTGATCCTCGTAGGAGGCAGCGCCAAAGGTGATGTCCACCTGCGGCTGATCCTCGTAGGAGGCAGCGCCGAGAAAGACCACGGGCTTGGATGGAATACGTCGCCTCTTCTGGTCCCTCTGATCAGCTGGGTTCCATGGCTTCTTTGAGGAGCAGG
Organism: Pleuronectes platessa; assembly: GCF_947347685.1. NCBI lineage: Eukaryota > Metazoa > Chordata > Actinopteri > Pleuronectiformes > Pleuronectidae > Pleuronectes > Pleuronectes platessa. The sequence continues at coordinate 17,307,217 of NC_070629.1, read as the reverse complement.
AAGCCTCCAAGAACACAACCGGTTCAGTGTCACGGGGCCACCGGAACATCTTCCTCTTCTCTCCTAGCACAAGAGGAGCTGGCTTGGAAGTTAATTCCACCAGCGGCAGATCCTCGTAGGAGGCAGCGCCAAAGGTGATGTCCACCTGCGGCTGATCCTCGTAGGAGGCAGCGCCGAGAAAGACCACGGGCTTGGATGGAATGCGTCGCCTCTTCTGGTCCTTCTGATCAGCTGGGTTCCATGGCTTCTTTGAAGAGCAGGAAGCCTCCAAGAACACAACCGGTTCAGTGTCACGGGGCCACCGGAACATCTTCCTCTTCTCTCCTAGCACAAGAGGAGCTGGCTTGGAAGTTAATTCCACCTGCGGCAGATCCTCGTAGGAGGCAGCGCCAAAGGTGATGTCCACCTGCGGCTGATCCTCGTAGGAGGCAGCGCCAAAGGTGATGTCCACCTGCGGCTGATCCTCGTAGGAGGCAGCGCCGAGAAAGACCACGGGCTTGGATGGAATACGTCGCCTCTTCTGGTCCTTCTGATCAGCTGGGTTCCATGGCTTCTTTGAGGAGCAGGAAGCCTCCAAGAACACAACCGGTTCAGTGTCACGGGGCCACCGGAACATCTTCCTCTTCTCTCCTAGCACAAGAGGAGCTGGCTTGGAAGTTAATTCCACCTGCGGCAGATCCTCGTAGGAGGCAGCGCCAAAGGTGATGTCCACCTGCGGCAGATCCTCGTAGGAGGCAGCGCCAAAGGTGATGTCCACCTGCGGCTGATCCTCGTAGGAGGCAGCGCCGAGAAAGACCACGGGCTTGGATGGAATGCGTCGCCTCTTCTGGTCCTTCTGATCAGCTGGGTTCCATGGCTTCTTTGAAGAGCAGGAAGCCTCCAAGAACACAACCGGTTCAGTGTCACGGGGCCACCGGAACATCTTCCTCTTCTCTCCTAGCACAAGAGGAGCTGGCTTGGAAGTTAATTCCACCTGCGGCAGATCCTCGTAGGAGGCAGCGCCAAAGGTGATGTCCACCTGCGGCAGATCCTCGTAGGAGGCAGCGCCAAAGGTGATGTCCACCTGCGGCTGATCCTCGTAGGAGGCAGCGCCGAGAAAGACCACGGGCTTGGATGGAATACGTCGCCTCTTCTGGTCCCTCTGATCAGCTGGGTTCCATGGCTTTTTTGAGGAGAAGGAAGCCTCCAAGAACACAACCGGTTCAGTGTCACGGGGCCACCGGAACATCTTCCTCTTCTCTCCCAGCACAAGAGGAGCTGGCTTCGAAGTTAATTCCACGCTTTTCTTTTGTTTTGGGATCATGTTGATTCAAATATATCGTAGTTGTCTTCAGGGCAAATCCAAAGAAACGAGTTCAGGTGCAAGCAACGAGTTCAGGTGCAACCAGCCAAGTAGTCCGAAGAGAACTGAGTGAAAACTGAGTGAAAACTGACGCTTAAGTAACGACAGTCTTCAAAGTTCTGTTGTATCCTTTGATATGAGATTGCTCAGATTAAAGGAAAAACAAGATTGCTCAGATTAAAGGAAAAACAGAACATTGAAGTCAGTCACTTAACCTGACAACTGACTTCAACGTGCTGTTTTTCCTTTGATATGAGATGCTCAGATTAAAGGAAAACAGAACGTTGAAGTCAGTCGTCAATTAACCGTCAGTACGTCAAACTTCACAATGCTGTGATTCTTCTTATTAAAGTTTTAACACATGTAAATGAACTGCATTCTTCGGATCTGTAAAGTGTTTTACATTACAGGTCATCATTCAACCATACATGTACATTCATATTGTGCATTGTGTAACGCTCACACCGCAACTTGGGGCTCGGCGTCATGCATAAGGTCACACAGGGATCGAACCACCGACCTTTGGATTAATAGATGACCAACCTCCTCGCCATACCCAACCCTACTTAAAACTACTGCAAATTGAATATGGTGCTATTTAAAACTGATCTGTTCTCTCTGGCCCATCCAGCAGTTTATTCAAGCATCATCATTAAAACATCCACAAACACACACCACAAACCAGCAATGGCAGTGTGGCTACTCCAAGTAATAAACTGCACAATAGGCCTTAGGTAAAGTAAGAAACAAGATTTGTTTTTAAAGTAGTGAGGAGGAGAGATTCCTGTGGCTGGTTAAACACTACTCTTACAGGAAGAGACAGGATACACCTTAAGCAAGATGCCAGGCTCATGACTTTGGACGGATTATGAGATACTTGGGATTATGAAAGGATGCACCCCACACCTACACATGAACCAGAGCCACAGATTCAGAGACGGTGTTCTGTTTTGTTTTGTCTCTTTTTGAGTTGTATTATGTCTCTTTGTTTGTCTCTTTGTGGTTTTCTTTTAATCGTTGTGGTTTGGCTCAAACACACTTGTATGAATCTATTCACCCTCTGTCTTTTGACCCTGACCAGAGGATATCAGGGCCGTCACAAAGACAACAAGACAATCTATTGTATCCTGTTCTATTATTTTGTAATTGTATTTTGAATATTTATTTATATTTCCTTGCATTCGTAGTAAGTATTACATGTACTTATTATTACTGTTCTGGTTATTATTATTGTTATTATTATTATGATTATGATCAGTAGTAGTAGGCCTGTTAATAGGCTATTAATATTAGCAGCTATGTGAGCCTACATGTTTTCTTATTATAATAATCATAATTATTATCACCATCATTATATTATTATTATTATCATAATAATAATAAGTGTTATTATTGCTATCATTAGGATACTGTTATTATTATGGGCCTCTTGTGATCTTTAGAAAAAAACTTGCAGGTCTGTCAATGTGAGACATGAGCCTGCTTTGCCTTGCAAAGGTCCTCAAATCTTGAGGCAATGTTTGACAAACATATCCTCAGGTCATCCTCGATCTGTGAGTGGTTGCGATATTTAGTTTTGAGCACAGTCAGTCTTGAAAAGCCTGCCTCGCACAAATAAGTCGACGCGAAAAGGAGGATCATTTTTAAGGCTATGTTGCAAAGCTGAGGGTATTCCTGCATCACTGCTACTCAGAATGAAGAAAGAGGGGAGTTGGTAAGCAGATGCTTTAGTCTACTGTCACTCTTCAGCTCAATAAGCTGCTCTTGCATGTCTATTGACAGCTCGTCTGCTGAGCAGAGAAATGGACCCCGAACCCAGGCGAATTTCTACTTTCCATTTACATTTTTCATCAAAATCACAATTTTGATTGTCGGCCAATTTCAAAGTCCTATAACCCTGTTCCCGTGTACTGCAAGAGGAATAATTCCGTGGGCGAGATAATAAATCTGAGGAAACCACCAAATTACTTGAGACTCCACATCACTGAGCTACACATTCACGTTGTATGTTGTAAATTAACAGCTAGATCAAATCTCTGTGAAGCAACATCCACTTCTAATGTTCACAGACACATGTATTGCATTTTATGATCTAGAGACTAAAATAATGTGGGAAAAACTAAATATTAAATCCCTGGATGTTTCTGCCTTTAAACACCCTGTTGCAATAAATTGCAACTAATATTGCAGAGTATTGCAAACCCAATTAATCCATGCAGACATTTTTCCTCTTGTTTACCACACTACGTTTTCCAGTGCCATGAAGACTTCTGACGTAAACAATAATAAGCTTCAGGCAATTAATGTTTAGACACAGACATATACAGTAGATATCAGCCTTCAAATACATGCATCTGTGAAAAATGCAGAGCTTTTTAACCCTCATAACATTTAACCACCTTCTCTAGAAGTTTCTGTCTTGCATGTCCCTCTGACTCAGTCAGGGAAATTTCACAAAAGAGAGCCAGACCAGTATCTGCAGACAGTCCTGAATAAGCTGTGTACCATGTCCGTGGATACAGTGAAGAGATGATGTTCAAACCAGGGACTTGTAATCAGACATTTAAAGTCACAGCCTGCAGATTTGAGACAAAGCCACAATCTGACAGTAACCACCATCTCCGTTTATATATCCAGATTGCCAACGTGCTGCAGGGCAGACGATAAGGAATGTGTCTTCTTCAGACATCGTACTTCCTAATAAATTAGTTCATCAGAGCATGAACTGCTCCTGAGACTAAAGCTGACCTCAGATCTTGTCAAGTCCATTAGCAAAATTTCATGTTAACCTTTAAGATCTTCAGGTGGTGCTACAAGAGTTTGTTCTATTTTAAAGCCAGGATCAAAACTGCAGCTGTTTTTTTCTCCTGCAACCTTCAAATATATAAACCCCAAATTCTCCAGAAGAATTTTTTTTGTATCACTAATTTGCCTGTTCACTGATGATTATGATAAGACAAGAAAAGGATAACAAAATCCTTCATTAGTCCCACAACAGGGAAATGTATGTATTATAGCAGCATAACGCAAAGTCAAAAAGTAGACATCAGTAAAGTAATAAGTAAGCAAATGGCAGTAAGAGAAACAGAATCTATTGGACACAGCAAAGCTGATCTATTATATTGTGTCAGCATACGTCTGATAATTTATGCAGGAAACCAATGCAATTATTTTTTTAGTATTTTCTATCAACTGCATTAATCTAAAGTGTTCTTGTTTTCCCCCGTTACTGGGTGTGTTTCAGCACAATCACAGGTGGTGTGCAGATGCTCGTCCTGTCCAGAGACTGCACTGTTTTTGTGTTGCAAATATTTTGTTTTCCAAAAAGCCACAACCTGGATGTGCCAACACCGTATTATTATTATTACATTACACCACTTCAGATTTGACTGGTCTTTCAGATGAGCAGGATCCTCCAAACTTGTACAACAAAATAAAAGCTGCACTTAGAGTGAAGTATTCATTCTGCTGTGGGCAAGACAGAATTTAAAATATGTTTGTCCATTTTGAGCAGTACAGCATGAGCTACAGTGACACCTTGAAACATGAATTAAACTTCCCATCAGCTTCTGAAAGTAATGTGGCCCTAAGGCACCCTAAGGCAATTAACAAAACAATGAAGTAATGTGGATTCACTTTTTTTCTTTGACAATGCCTTGGCTGCCTGAATGGTTAAAACTCTCAGGTTTCTATGTGGTCCTGATCGCAAATCCTAGGCAGAGAGCTCTACATCAGAACTGTTTCCTCATTAAACGACCACATTACCTCAAACATATGTGTTTCATGGAGTCCCCTCATTTAATCAGCCGACAAAATCCTGAGCACCTGGCCTAAACGTTCACTACCACATAGGGATATGTGGATCCCTTTCCTGCACCTACAATATTTTTTCTAGGTTTGCTTAGCTGCTTTGTTCCGTACTTCACAACAGCTTGCACATACACACAGGTACACTACACCACTGGCCAACACACATAAAACAAATTTGCACTCCAGGGTCTCGCAAGCAGGGTTTCAACATCATGTGAATATACTACTTGCGAATATGCTAATGTGGCTGCGCTCTTGTTCCTGTACCCCCCCCCCCCCCCCCGCCTCACAGTTCACCTGCATTTGAAGATCCTTTTCCAGCGCCTGAGCCCCACCCACAGGATTGGTTTCTTATGTTTGTGACATCACAAACGCTGGCTGTCAGAATCTGTTTGTTTTTTCAGACTGCAATTTGTTTACTGCAGTGGTAAGGTGGGAAATACTCAGTCATGGGGCTGAAGGCTTATTTCGCTCAAAATGTTTTATAATAAAAAGGGCACAGGAGGACATGTTACCGGCTCTAGAAAAAGCAATTGTTAAATATACAAATGTAAATTAAATATATTGTCTCATTAATGTCAATGAAGTTGTTTACTGCACAGTTGGGTCATTGCCCAGTATGTGCCACTTCCCTCCTCTAAGTACAGTTGCCACAGTGGATACATAAACTAAATTAAATGTAATGTAACAAGATGGCTCTAAAAGCAAAAGTGTGTGAGTGAGGGATTTCAGTCGCTTTGATGGATTCAATACCCCTCCCAAGAAAATGCTAATTATTGGCACAAGCTCGCAATTAATTGCTTTAATTGCGTGCGACCATGTCCAGAGACCTTTACAGCGCCAGCTGGGTGTGAGAACCTCATCTGAGGCCTCTTTAATGGCCTGAGCTCAGGTCGTTGCTTTGAGGCACTCAGTCATTCTGGCGGCTGCTCCTCACATGGGACGTGGAACACTGACACAGACCAATTAGACATGTGGGGTGGGCACCTTTTCACAGAGTGGAATTAGCGTTTTTCCAAGTTTTAAAGAACACGTCACAAAAGGAAATTCAACCAAGCTGTGGTATAATAATAACACTTATAACCCAAACAATCAGTCTAGAATCACTGCCACACAGACATCCCCATTCTCCAAATAAGGCCAGGGACACCGGAAGACTCTCCATGGCAACTCGCTCACAAACAGGCGGGGCAGAGACAATGGACGTGACACGCCACTCCGGCTCCTCATAGCCTATTTCTGGCGGACAAATCGGCCAGTCAGTGACGGGTTATGCAAGTGGTCATACTTTCGGATCTCTTCTGCCAAGTGCTCTTCTATTTGGTCCATATTCGTTCTTCTAAATCTTCCGTGATTTCCGCGTATTGTGGGGCATGAAACCGGAAACTAGACTCTGGACGGGATGTAGTAAGCAGACCAATCACAAGCCTTGCGGGCTGCGTGAGGCTCGCGTCGCTTTGTCGTGTAGTTAGAAAAATTGGCGGACACACGCAAGCCCGCAGAGGGGACGAAAGGGGCGTGTTGCGTGTCTTGCGTGCATGCGTGCAACCCGATTATAATTTGGCCTTTAGGCAACGCGTCACTGCGAACTTGTTCCGTCATAGCGCAAACAAACTGGACATTAAACCAGTTAGACTCAAATTCGCATCGTACACTAGCAGCCGTAACTTTCCATTCGCTGCCGTCGCTGCTTGTTTTGTTGCTTAGCAGTAACACAAGCTAGCTAGAGCTAGCTTGGATAGTTTTTAGCATGGCTAGTTGCTAACTGTTAGCTCGCGTGGCACAGTCGTCTGACGTGGAACGGGACAGCTCGTAGTCACACCCGAGCCAGTCGCTCAAACCCAACACTGTAACTAGAGGTGGCAGAGACAGTAGCTCTCACTGTGGAGGACCCGCATCGACGATGGCATCACCCGTGGACGTCCTTGCAGATGAGTGGCCCTGAGAAGTGAGTTAGCCCGATGAGTTAGCAACAATGTCCTGCAAATCCACGAAAGTCGCCCCGAGTGTTGATTTCGACCACAGTTGCTCCGACAGTGTGGAATATTTGACCCTCAACTTTGGCCCCTTTGAGACCGTCCATCGCTGGAGGAGACTCCCTCCGTGTGATGAGTTTGTCGGTGCAAGGTAACATGTTGACAGATGAGTGAAGGAAGCCTCCACCTGGACACTCGCTGTCTTTTCTCGTCATTGTCACGTTCTATTTGTCATCACACTCATCCTGAACTTCATGTGCTTTTACACAGGCGCAGCAAACACACCGTGGTGGCATACAGAGATGCCATATACGTGTTTGGGGGAGACAATGGGTGAGTATCACTGGAGAGGGACGAGCGTATCCGCCTTTTCCTCTTTATCCACCACACACTGTATAATCCTGTGTCCCCCAACAGGAAGAACATGCTGAATGATCTGCTCCGCTTCGATGTGAAGGACTGCTCATGGTGCAGGTACAGATACTCTGTCCCCCAGTGATCACTAGAAATATACACGTTCTCCGTAGAATATGATCTGATGCCTGTTTATGATGTGTTTTGCAGAGCGTTCACCACTGGAACTCCACCTGCTCCCAGATATCACCATTCAGCTGTGGTCTATGGCAGCAGCATGTTTGTCTTTGGTGAGTTATTAAGCTCACCATCTTCAAAAATCAAATTTTCAGTCTCAATGGGAGGGGGATGCTGTGACGCTGGGCTTCAATGTGTTTCAGGGGGCTACACCGGAGACATCTACTCAAACTCAAACCTGAAAAACAAAAATGACCTCTTTGAGTATAAGTTCGCCACAGGGCAGTGGACTGAATGGAAGGTGGAGGGGAGGTAATGTGTTTTTATATCAATGTTTGAATTGTTGTTTCAAACCCCGAGTGTGATTTTTTTTCAAATGTTTCTTTTCCAACAACAATAATGAGAATTCAAAAACAAATAATGGGAACGTTTTCTGTTGTCCGTAGTGTAAACAGAAGTTTTAAAAAGAAGTTTGTCCTCATTGTTGTGTGAAAATATTTATCTGTCTTCCCTCTGTATTAGTTTGCCAGTGGCGAGATCTGCACATGGAGCCACAGTCTACAATGACAAACTGTGGATATTTGCTGGCTATGATGGGAATGCCAGGTATGTTTAATTCAGCTTCATCATGTTTATCTTTTGATCCATCCACACTTAGATTTTTAACACAATATTGAAACATATTTTCCTTCCTGTGCAGGCTGAATGACATGTGGACCATCAATCTGCAGGATCGAGAACATGCATGTTGGGAAGAGGCTAGTAAATTTAATTCCATTGTCCATGAGAAGCTCATTCAGAGTGAGTAGCCCAGATTTCCTTATGTAATTATATGAATGTCTCTGTCTCTGCCTTTGTGTTCATCAGATTGAACAGAGTGGGGAGATTCCTCCGTCTTGCTGCAACTTTCCTGTCGCCGTATGCAGGGATAAGATGTTTGTGTTTTCTGGTCAGAGTGGAGCCAAGATCACTAATAACCTCTTCCAGTTTGAGTTCAAGGGCCACATGTGAGCAAAGTGCTTCATCACACATCTCCGACTCTCATCCCTGTAGTAGCCAGTGTTATTTGGCACTAATTGTTCCCATTACGCTTTCCTCTCAGGTGGACACGTATCCCGACTGAGCACTTACTACGGGGCTCCCCTCCACCTCCTCAGAGACGCTATGGCCACACCATGGTGGCCTTCGACCGCCACCTCTATGTGTTTGGTGGTGCAGCTGACAACACGCTGCCCAACGAGCTGCACTGCTACGATGTGGACTCTCAGACCTGGGAGGTCATCCAACCCAGCCTGGACAGTGAGGTATGAAACAAATACATTTTATACACGTTGCAAGAACTGTGTCAGTATATAATGAGTCTTAATTTGTACTTTCTGCCTGTGCTGTGCTATCCCTTTGGATGACTGCAGTTGTTTACTCAGAGAAAGTACTAAGCACTGGTTTATGTATAAAACAGTTTGAAATGTAAATAAAATGTTCTCTTTTTTATGTTTGAGCTTAGGCACTTTTCATTCAACATGATAGGGAACATGTTATTGTTAAAACCTATTTAGAAAGCCTAAGCTAAAGTACCTGGCAGCAGAATATGTGCCGATCACAAAAATATGGATATTCCTAAATTACAATCCTCGATATTGAAGCAATGATGTTCTCCTTGCTCTTACTAATAAATGCTGAATTTCCCCTGTATGTCACCTCAGATGCCAAGTGGGAGACTGTTTCATGCTGCTGCTGTGATTCAAGATGCCATGTACATATTTGGAGGGACAGTGGACAACAATGTTCGCAGTGGAGAGATGTACAGATTCCAGGTTAGTGTCTAAATGTTTTATGGCTGAAGTATATTAATATTTGCACTGCATTTTTAGCCAGATTTAAGCATTGTTGTCAAAGGCCTCTACTGCTAAAAGAAAATATTGCCTGCTTGACATTTGTGATACAATAGTGACTCAACTACCTCCTAAAGCAATTGTTTTCTTCTTCTTTCAGTTCTCATGCTATCCTCAGTGCACTCTCCATGAGGACTATGGCAAACTGTGGGAGAACCGTCAGTTCTGTGATGTGGTGTTTATTCTGGGAGAGGTAGGTTTTATAGCTGGTTCTGGAGGAAAATAACAAGACTTTTACATACGTAACCCTGGGCATTTGTTTTCATCCACATACTGTATGTCTGCCTCCTTCTTTTGTTTACAGAGGGAGGAGAGAGTCTTGGGGCACATTGCCATTGTGACGGCAAGATGTCAGTGGTTGCGGAAGAAAATCCTGCAGGCTCGGGATAGGCAGCGACAGGTTAGAGATTATATTCATACTCATTTGATAGAAATTCAGACAGATGTATTTGTAGATTATTAATTATATTCCCAGATTATCTCTACTCGAATGTGACGATACCAGTAAGGCACTGATAAAACTCCCACACCTTATGTCATCATTGAAATTTAAACTGACATAAGGTTCAACTGGTAGAAAGAAGAGATGTTCAGTCCAAATGCATAGACTTCTGTAGCAGAATTATGATATTATATTATGATATAAAAAATAATACTAAGCAATTGGTAATGTCAAAATATCACTACCATATTGATTATTTTTCCAACCAGGCAAAATTGAGTGGGCACGTAAAGAAAATGTCATTTTTTGCTGTTTCATTGTCAGTTTCTACAACCACACTTCTAGAAAATTAACCAACACAACACTGAGATGAGGTGCAAGTTGAAGTCACAAACACAATATGAAACAACAGTCGGGCTTCTTCTCCAGTGAAGTTTAAACAACAACTTTAGCACAATCACTTTTACTGCAAAATGCCAGGAATTATGACTTTCAGTTTAAGCTTTGTATTGACACACAAAGTACATGGACAAAACATGTCAGTGTTGAATTTAGCATTATAAATAAGAATCATTTGCATGTAAACAATTGTAACAGTAAGAGATCAATAGCATATAGCTGAGTTGAATCAGGAAGTTTAGCTTAACTTGCTGTCTCTGTGTGCAGAAGGCTAAACAGGAAAGCAGTGAGGAGAGTGAGGATGGTGCAGGGGGCGGTCCGAGGGATATCCCAGCAGGCAACAGGCCATCAGGCACACAGCCAATGCTAGAGGTGGCCATCAGGGAGGCGGAGGCCCAGCCTTTTGAAGTCTTAATGCAGTTCCTCTACACAGACAAGATCCAGTATCCACGCAGAGGTTGGTCTCTCCTCCTGTTCGTCATGTTTTGATGGTGCTAGTAGTAATCTTGAATAGACATAAGACATACTGATTATTATTATTGATCATCTGTTCTTGTCTTTCACCCGTCTACAAAGGTCACGTCCAGGATGTGCTTCTCATCATGGATGTTTACAAACTCGCTCTAAGTTTTCAGCTTTCCCGCCTGGAGCAGCTGTGTGTGCAGTACATTGAGGCATCCGTCGACCTGCAGAATGTTCTCAGTGTTTGTGAAAATGCCAACAAGCTGCAACTGGACCAGCTCAAGGTAAAGTACATCCATGGAACCGGATTGCTTCTAGTTCCAAAATGTGATCATTCACTGCCATCTAGTGGTGGAACTCCATGTTTTGATATACTATAGAAGTATTCATTCATTTCATTATTAATTCAAACTGACTATTTTCTTCTCCAGGAGCATTGCCTTAATTTTGTGGTGAAGGAGTCGCACTTCAACCAGGTGATCATGACCAAGGAGTTTGAACATCTGTCCACTGCACTGATCGTGGAGATAGTGCGACGAAAGCAGCAGCCTCCTCTCAGGTTGTACTCAGACCAGCCGGTGGACATTGGTACCTCCCTGGTACAGGACATGAAGGCTTGCCTGGAGGGAGGCGGCCTGGAGTTCTGTGACATTATTCTGCTGTTAGATGGACATCCACGACCCGCACATAAAGCCATACTGGCAGCCAGATCCAGGTAGAGATAGCAAATGTTTTTTGATCTGTTTTTTGCACATTTGTAATGATGGTAATCTCAAACCTACGATTTGACTCTTATTTGCAAAGCATGTCACATTTTCAATCTTCATGTTTTAATATGACACATCTCAGAAATTTAGAAAGTTGTTGAAACCTGATTCTCTTTTGTGTTTTGATCCAAGGGTTTATACAAATATTTTATCTGTGCTAGTTTAATTAAACTGATGTGTACATGGCCTAAAATGAGAACCAGAGATCTCCTGAGAGTTGATTGTATGATTCTGACACTTTTTGTACACTTTCTTTCTTCAGTTACTTTGAGGCGATGTTCCGCTCCTTCATGCCAGAGGACGGTCAGGTTAATATCTCCATTGGTGAGATGGTTCCGAGTAAGCAGGCCTTTGAGTCCATGCTGCGGTATATCTACTATGGAGATGTCGACATGCCTCCAGAAGATTCCCTGTATCCTTCTCAAATTCAGCCACCTTTTATTTTAATCTCAATATTTAAAGGCATAGTATCATAAACACATTATATTTATTTTTAAAACTTGAAACAAATATGTTTTTGAAATTTGGCTCACCACAGGTTTATTCTTAAAAGTTTTAACAGTTGCCATCATGTGGCCATTATTAGAGTGCAGCCAAATGCACCGTCACTTTGGCTTCAACTTTCAGCCACTGGCTGCTGTTCATACAGAATGCAACACAGGGAACAAATATACAATTAGTCATTTTTTTTATCATTATTAACACTATCGTTAAATTGTACAAGCTCCATTTATTAAGGAAGTACAACACTTTCTTAATTCAAATAGAAGTTCTATAAACATACAGGTGTCAAAACTCACAAAAGCATTTAATTGGAGAGTTGCATATAGTGAAATTAATTAGTTTTATTCCTTGACCTGTGATACCCAGCTACCTGTTTGCTGCACCATATTACTATGGGTTTTCCAATAACAGGCTACAGGCTTACTGCAAGCAGAATCTGGAGATGAACGTCACTGTGGAAAATGTCTTGCAGGTACACATGATTCTTAAGTGAAATTATTTTCAATGCAATGTGGATGAATAATGTCTTCATTCACTTTTCCGTTATATCCCCTGCCCCCTTTTTTCAGATTCTGGAGGCGGCAGATAAGACCCAGGCTCTGGACATGAAGAAGCACTGCCTGCACATTATCGTCCACCAGTTCATCAAGGTGGGTGGCCTGGTATCCGGAGCGCTGGGAGTTTGCTGCCCACTCACTGCAGCTGAGCTAACCCTGTAGCCCTTTCGTCTTAGCGGGAGACCGACACTTTTGGCCTCCTAGTGGATCATCCTCAGCCCAGCCGGCTGTACAAGCACCTCATCACATACCGATGAGGCTCATAGTACCACTCCGGTTATTGTTGTTGTTATTCAAAGAAAAGGCAAAGCATGGAATTCTTCAGTTTCACAGTAGTTTTTTCCCTGTTTACGTTTCTGTTAAGCTTCTTTATGTTTTTCTTTTTCATTTGTACATGAGCAATCAAGTGCTGCTTCTTCCTCTGTTTGAGGATTGTCGTCTTTTCTTAATTTATTGCTCATTATTTTCTTTTGTTTGCTCTCCCCTCCTAAAGGTTTCCAAGCTCCCCAACCTGCGGTCTCTCAGCCAGCTGCTGCTGTTGGACATCATTGAGTCTCTAGCTACACACATATCAGACAAACAGTGTGCTGAGATGGGCTCCGACATTTAAGGATGACGCAGAGAGCCGAGAGGCTCCTCTCACAGAAGCCATATAACTAAGCTCCTCCTACTCCCAGTCACTCCCTCCTCCCCAACACAATACTATGTTGGACCTCAAACAACTCAACTCAAACAGTTGATGTCCGCAGCATCAATCTGCATCATTCTAGCTCTATTGCAAATGTTAAATTATCTAAGAATCCCTCCTTATTTTTAGTTTGTAATTTATTTTCCTCACACGCAACAAAGCTTTTAATTTGTTTTTTATCTGCTCAGTATTGCTACTGCTTTAGATTGTTTGGATATCTGCTCCAACTCAGTCTAAACACAACTTAATCAAAAAGTATATCATTCTATGGATTATTTATCTAAACATCTATTCATCACTTGTATTATTCTCAGCTCTGACACACGCCTCTTGTAAGGAATCAAGACCATTATATGAAAGAAATAAGAATGTATGTATGTCTCTCATAAAGCGGTTTGTTTCATCTTCCTGTCATTGGCACACGTCTTCTTATCACGTCTCATTACTAACAGACCAGCTCTCTGTATCCACAAAGTATAGCAGTGTGTGTTTAGTGACACCAGAATGCTGTTGTTGCATATTTACCCTTGAGTTTTATGTATTTAAGGTCTTAATAAATCTTCTCATATAAAACAAGTTGTTTTAAACTGAGTCTCTTTCCCACCCATGCCCTACTTTCATCGAGAATTAGTTTCTGCAGATTAACAAACAGTGAATAATAGTAAAGTTCTAAACACTATTAAAAAATATTTTATACATAATAACACAAGTCTGAGATCCTTATATAGACCCTTGGCTTCAAGTAAACCATCGTAACCTATACATTCATGTGAAGAAGATGAAGGTTATTTCTTGACCTTAAGTCACGTCCCTGAAGGGTTTCAGTTTCCACAGATCAGTGGATGATAAGTTCAGACAATGCTCCATCGTATGACACAGTGAATTCCTTCAGCCACTAGGTATCTTTACTCAAGAGAGATCAATTCAACCTTATTGGATTATATGAGCAATATGACTATAAACTGTATTGCATCTTTTTGAAACACCTTTTTTTTAACATTTTATGTGAAGTTATGGTAAAATTAGGGCTGTTGCATTATGATAAAAGATGAGGCACTAGATTGGGTTTGCTGTCGTGTCAGGATGTGTAGAGACCCACAGTGGAATTCATGAAGTGTTGGACTCTGTAGTAAGTAACATTGCAGTGAGCACAAAGTGCCATTCATAGAGCAGATACCTGAGACACTTGGCAAATCTAAAGCTCTGCCTTTGAGTATAGAGGTAAAAACACTTCCTGTCTCATCAATAACGTTCATGTGAAATAATTGCAACTTTGAAAGGTGACTGAGTTTAATAGCCAAACACAAAAACATTGCAGTCATGGCTGACATAACATTTGATTATTCTTCGTTTTAATTGTACCCTTCATTACCGAGCTTCCTCATGTTTCATTCGCTTGAGTCCACTTTTGTCTGCACACACACGGCCCAGAATCCCGCTGAACATATCCAGTTTCCTGTTAAAACAGAGTTCATTGTGCACTGATGACATTGA